>NW_005871834.1:60325-217125 GCF_000147115.1 Myotis lucifugus | reverse complement strand
CGCCGCGTCTCCTCCTCTCAGAGTCTCAGGACCGCGCCGGGCCCTTCGCCCCCGCGCACCTGTCACCCGCGCGCCGCACCGGCGCAGCCCGCCCCGCCCCCGGGCCGGCCCTCGGCCCCGCCGAAGCCCCTTCCGCGTTTCGGCCCCGCTCGCCGCTCTGGCCCCGCCCCCGCGCCGGCCGCGCAGCCGCAGTGGGCCGCGCCGGGCTGGGCTGCGGAAAAGGGGCGGCCCTTCCCTCCCCGCCAGGAAAACCAGAGGCTAGGACGCTTTCTCCCGACCAACCCAGGCTTTCCCGTTTTTCTCTTTAAACTGGAAGTGGTATCGAGAAAGAAAGCGTTAAGTCAGGGGCTCTTTTGAGTGCAATGTTGGTTTTTACGGTTTGGAGGAGCGTTGAATAAATTCTTGCAAAGCGTACACCTCCCTGTAGCAAATCGTTTCACAGACTCTGGGTCAAAGGTCTGACTCCACTGGTGTTGATCTTGGATGCGATGGTTAACAGTTCTGAGCCTCAGTTTCTTCATTCATAAAGCGGCAGTTCCTTGCCCCATTCTTAAGACACATTCTTCTCTTGACTGCAAGGACACCATACTTCCACTCCTCCTTTGTCTCCACTCCTGTTTCAACAGCTGCTCCCAAGGTGACATCTCCAGCCTCCCTCTCATCTCCACCTGTGCTCTCTGCCTGGATTCTTCTATCCATCACCATGCTGTAAATTATCTCAAGGCACGGATGATGCCCAAATCTCCATCTGCAGCCCTGTCCTTCCGCCCCTCCTTATATCAGTTGTATCCAATAGGCATCTCAAACCCAAAATACCCAAAATTGAAAATTTGCATACTCACCTCCTCACCTATGCATCCCCCAGTCTTTTCCATTTTGGTACATAGCACCACCATCCACAAAGTTGTTCAAGTTTAGCCACCTGAAATCCCTCCTGGTTCCTCTCCTTTTCTCCATATTAATACATCAAATCCAGTCAACTCTATTTCTAAAGTAACACTGAATGCTAGAACCTGCCCCCCTTTCTCCATCTTCACTACCATCACCCTAGTCCAGTGGGCGGCAAACTGCGGATCCCGAGCCACATGCGGCTCTTTGGCCCCTTGAGTGTGGCTCTTCCACAAAATACCAACTTCTGCGCATGGTCTGTGCATGGGCCACGAAGTTTCAATCGCACTGTACATGCGTGCCCGCACGTGGTATTTTGTGGAAGAGCCACACTCAAGGGGCCAAAGAGCCGCATGTGGCTCGCGAGCCGCAGTTTGCCGACCACTGCACTAAGAAAATGGAAATAAGTCAGTCTACACAGGCCAGTTACTGCCCAATTCCATTCCAACCCCGTTCTGGGAAAGGTAAGGCCAGAACACCGGGTGCCAAGAATGTTCTTGAAGCAGCAGAACAAAAGCGTTTACTTCCCAGAGACGTCCTTGGAGACCCGGCTCACACCCCCGCTGTTCTGTTCCGCGTACCTGTCTGAATAGCCCGTGGTTTTCAGAATCGTGTCAGCCTCTTTGGTGCTCTTCTTTTTCCAATAGAAATCTGAACTGTCATCCCAACTAGAAAAAGAACTGCTCCGTAGCTCCATCGAATCGTCGAAGAACCTGATGAGAAAGAGGAGAACAGTGACGTGAGGCCTCACAGTGATGTCGGGTACAGGGGGACGGCGCCTCCAGCTCCCGTGAGTGGCGGGCAGCCATGTGGCCTGACCCGTGAACAGGAGCAGACATGAGGTGAGTCATTCCCAAGGACTTTGCTCAACCTGCCCGGCCCCATCTCCTGCTGCAAGAGGTGTGTTCCAGGGGCTGCGGCCTCAGGCAGGTGCTGAAACGTCTATTCACCTGGACGGTCAAGGTGCCACGTGAAGGACACGCAATCTGGACAGTCACCTGTACCCGCAGCTGACATCAGTGAAGAACAAACCATGGTGTGTTAAGAGCTGAGGGGATGTTTGTCACTGCAGCACAAGCTAGCCTATCCGGACAGCACGCGGCTACAGGTTACATATTTCACTTTCGCTGGGTCTCGTTCTGCCAAGTTAGTCACAACTGCTGCCGCCGGGCCTGGGGAACGGACGGCCTCCGAGGAGCTCCTGCCGGCAACACCTGCCCGTCAGCCCCAGGACAAGGCTGCAGTCCTCGCAGCATCTACCACTCACTGTCAGGGACGCTCATCGGCCTCCCTCTGGACTCAGATGGAGCGAGGGATCGGCCCGCGTGAGGCGGGTGCTCCTCCAGTCTGAGGGGCGTGGACGGGGTCTGTGAGCATCGCCGAGCAGATGGCCTCCCGGGTCCATTTACACTTTCCGTAGCTGAGCATCGCCGAGCAGGCACTGCCCAGAGGCCAAGCTCGACAGCGTCGGCTTCCGGTCCTGTGCGGCGTGAGTCTGACCAGAGCAGCAGGGTTTGCGGGAACAGCTCGGATCGAGAGGGGAGGCAGGTGTGCCAGAGCCTTAAGAAAAGGGGACTGTGCCCTAACCAGTTTGGCTCAGCGGATAGAGCGTCGGCCTGCAGACTCAAGGGCCCCAGGTTCCATTCCGGTCAAGGGCATGTACCTTGGTTGCGGGCACATCCCCAGTAGGGGATGTGCAGGAGGCAGCTGACCGATGTTTCTAACTCTCTATCCCTCTCCCTTCCTCTCTATAAAAAAAAATCAATAAAATATATTTTTAAAAAAGAAAAAAAAAGAAAAAGGGACTGTGTTATCCCAGAATTCCTAATTGCTTTGGATGGAAAAGCCCAGCCAGCCACGCGCGCCCCAGGAAGCTGGAACTCAGGAGGGTCAGGAGAGGCCGCCTCCAGCTTGGGTCTCGGAAAGGAAGGTGGTAGGAGAGAATGTGGCTTTCTGCAGGGCATTGGGAAACGAGGTGAGCACTGGCTCCCAGGCCACAGGGAGCCGCTCAGACAGACAGACCCCTGGGCTGTGGGAGGGGCCTGCAATCAGAGATGAATAGAAAACAAGTAGGCAGGGACCCCAATGAGCCAGGACTGAGGGGGCGGGGGGAGCGAAGAACAAATATACTTTTTCCTGACAAACCATGACAGAGGTGAGGGGTAAACCTGCTGTTTGACGCAGAGGTGAGAGCTCTTGTGGACAACAGGGAGAAAGCAGGACTTCCGGTGTGGGTCCCGCCTCCTCAAGAGGGTCACTGAGAGCAGATGGCATCCCGCTAGCCTCTGGGGCAGGGAACGTGGAAGCTGAGCAGCCTCCCTGTGCTGCAGTGGGGGCCCCGAAGCCCCGAGCTGGAGGAACAGCCCCTCCCCGCGCAGAGCAGAGACCAGACGACGGAGTGACCTGACGTCACCGTCACCGGAGAAGAAGGCCCGGAAGACGGGACTGCCTGCGGCCTGGGGAGTCCACCTCAGGGTCTGTAAGGACCAGGGAAAGACTGAGCCCAGTTCCACAAGGGATTTAATGCCCCCTGACGAGCTCTGTGAGGCGAGGAAGCGGGCGAGGAGACATAGTCCCCGGAAACCCAGGGGGATGTAAGTCTGAATG
Organism: Myotis lucifugus; assembly: GCF_000147115.1. NCBI lineage: Eukaryota > Metazoa > Chordata > Mammalia > Chiroptera > Vespertilionidae > Myotis > Myotis lucifugus. Next base: position 213,630 of record NW_005871834.1, on the reverse strand, counting down.
GACTGAGGAGGGGGTGCTGCAGGCCCCGGAGGGTGCTGGGTGCCCGGGGCACTGGACAGGGTGGTTGGAATTTCTTCACACTCTGAGGTTGTGAACTTATTGGATTTTGCAGATTTGATATCACTGTTAGGAAACACTCATTTACATAAACCAAAGTGCTAGACCACAGGGGCACCAGATTTTAAGAAAATGACTGAATGATTCAAAAACAGGAGAGAGAAGCCACTCTGCTGGGATCCTACTGATTAGCAAGAGCCGCTATGCAGCATTCCACGGGCTGGCTGGGCGGGGCTCTCTTCCTACACGCCCCCGCCTCCCCCACCGCCCCCCCCCCCACCCCAGCTCTCTGAGCTCTCCCACATGCAGGGGCGCGCAGCAACTCACTGCGGGACAGAGAGACGTCTGGCCAGGCCCCAGCGGCCCGCTGGAGGATGGGCAAGGGGACTGTGAACGGCCGTGCGCACTGGCCTCTCCTCAGAAACACGCCCGCCTCCAAAGCTCATCTCCACATCGTTAGGGACTTTCTACTGTTTTGATTTCTAGGTCTTAGTGTTCAGTGCTTTTTAAAAATATATTTATTGATTGATTTCGGAGAGGAAGGGTGAGGGAGAGAGAGATAGAAACATCCATGATGAGAGAGAATCATGGATCGGCTGCCTCCTGCACGTCCCCCACTGGGGGTGGAGCCCGCAACCCAGGCATGTGCCCTGACTGGGAATTGAACGGTGACCTTCTGGTTCATAGGTCGACACTCAACCACTGAGCCACGCCAGCAGGGCTCAATGTCTTTACTTTAGTTTTGCCCTCCCACTCCGTCCTTCTCAACCCCGAACCTCCCTTAGCCCCGCTGCCAGCACCCGAGCATCACATCTGAGTTACAGCTGCAGACACTGTGCGCCCCCCTGCAGGCCACGCTGACATTGTAAGGCTGAGCAAACTGTTCTAGTCTCATCCCTTTGTACTCAATATATAATTACATTGTCCATGTCCTGGAAATAATGGAACTCAATAAAAAACAAAGAGATGGTTGACCTTCTTTTTAATAGAAACAGCCCTCTTCCATAATTCATAATAGTCAAGTTCTAATGGGCTAATGAATAATTTGGAAGCAATGAGAGCTCTTCATGGAACTAATCTGCTGGCTTTCCGAAAGCCCATGTGCAGGAACTCAGCTGCCAAGGACGGCCAGCGCCCTGTGCCACCCACGGGGGTGAGGATGAGGCTAGAGAAGGCGGCAGCTCCTCACGATCCACACGCACAAGGTCGGTCTGGCAGGGACCAGCAAGCGTGGTCCCTATAAAAACACCATCTGCTCCCAGGTTTCAAACCATAAATAATTGTGTCCTAGCAACGAGGGGAGGGCCTGAGGGCTGGCGCTCTGGCCGAGCTTCGGGAGGCGCGGGCAGGTGGAGCTGTGCGGGGCCAGGCGATGCTCCACGGTTTCCAGGGCCCCGCCCTTTCCCACGCGCTCCAAGCAGCAGTGCTGCCGGAACCTGAGCCGGATTCCCCCCTTTCCTGTGCCTCCTCTGCAGGAGCTGCTCCTGAGCAGGGAGGCTGTGGAGAAGCCGAGAGGCAGTGCAGAGCCGCATCCCCGGGCCTCGGAGCCGCCGCCCGCCCTCATGAACCACCAGCTGAATGATCTGATCTGCACGCGGCTCCAGAGCAAGTTAGATGTTTCCCTTCCCGTGTAGGAAAGGATTTGCGTTCTTTTAAGAGGCACGACCGGGTGTTCCCTGTAAGTGCGATAGCCAGGTTACTCACACAGGCAAACAGGAAGCCGCCCGCTCGCTGAGGTCCTGACCGGGGACACCACTGGGCTAGGCATTTCTTTCTTTTTTTGATAAAATATCTGGACTTGAAAGAATTCAAAGCGATGGATAGTGCTCTCTAGGAGCTTGGACAGGGGCAGAATGAAACAGAACAAGTGCTACATATGTGAAAATGCTCCAAGCCTGCATGCCTGCTCCCCAACTCTACTGCCCCCCCCCCCAGATGGCAGTGGCAGGAACCGCCCCGTGAGCACCACCGCTAGCGACAGGCCCACGTTCCATTTCCCCAAACTGCTCACTTGAAGGCGGCCGTTAAGGAGGTTTGTTTAAGTGTCTAACAACAGTGATCAAACATTTAGACGGAGTCACATGCTTCTTGAATTGAGTTTCTATGCAATAACAGCAGGTAAAATAACATCAGTAACAGACACGCACCATTCCAAACGCTCTGTTTGTATGAATGCACTTGACCCTCACACTGCCTGTGAGGCGGACACGCCAGCACCCTAACCCACAGAGGTAAGTGCCGCACAGAGAGGCCAAGGAACTGGGCCACGGTCACCTGTCCTAAGTGGCAGAGTCAGGATTCAAATCCAGCCGCCTGGTTCCTGGGCCTACACTCTTACCCCCTCGCTTCTCAGCTGGTGCCCCCCGCCCCCCCAGTAACATCCCTAGTTTACTGGGTGCCTTTTTAGCAGGACTGTCCCTGTGCTGGTCAGGTTGTTGGAGGAACCTCACAAATGAGATGCTTCAAGTTCACACCTGCTTCCCCCCTCCCCCCTCCCCCTGCCCCTGCCCCTGAGGTCGCTGGAACCTGAACCAGGGCCTTCTCCAGGGTCAGCTTCACACCAGTTGGGCAACTTGTCTGATCAGATGGTGGCGCTCAGGGGCAGGGAGCAGCTTGACCTGGGAGCCTTCGGAGCCCAGCAGTAATTTATCAATAAACACGCACACACAGAGAATGTGCTTATGCTCTGCCCCGCGGACCGGGGACCCCTGAGCTGGTATCTGAAACAAGAGGCTCAGGTGTGAAATGTTCCAACTCTGGGAATGAGACTATAACTCGGTATGTTCCTTCAGGAGTTTGCACATTTCTCCACTTTCCCATTTTCCTACCTTATTATCAAACATCTTTTAAAAAAAATTTTTTTTTAATTTCAGAGAAGAGGGGAGAGGGTGAGAGAGATAGAAACATCAATGATGAGAGACAATCATTGATTGGCTGCCTCCTTCAATACCCCTACTGGGGAGCGAGCCCACAACCCGGGCATGTGCCCTGACCAGGAATCAAACCATGACCTCCTGGTTCATAGGTCGACACTGAGCCATACGGGCTGGGCCAAACATCTTAATATTAGCAAACACTGCCTTCTTACAAATGTTTCCCCAACTTTTTCCAAAGGACCCCTTGACTCCAGCCAAAGCGTTTAAAAACAGAGAAGTAGCCCAGCTGGGTGTGGCTCAGTGACTGAGCGTCGACCCAGGAACAGGAGGTCACCGGTTCCATTCCCGGTCAAGGCACATGCCTGGGTTGTGAGCTAGGTCCCTAGTAGGGGCCATGCAGAAGGCAGCCAATCCATGATTCTCTCTCATCATTGATGTCTCTATTTCTCTCTCCCTCTCCCTTCCTCTCTGAAGTCAATAAAAATATATTCAAAACAAAACAAAAAGCAGGGAAGTAAACGAATAAATTCATGCTAATCACTGCTTTTCAAAACAACTTTAAGGATGATTTTAACACACTACCTTGAGCTGGAAGTAAAATATGAATCATCGTTGTCATCGCTGTACTTTTTTCTTGGTTTTGCTATGACTGGTGTTTCCTGTTCAATGGTCTGCATATCTGAAGTTGCTGAATGTGAAATACCACTTGAGAAAAGAGAATAAAATGGAAAAAACCAACACTAGTTAGTTCATAAAGACACTATATTCACCAACAAATGTTTTCATCTATCCTCTCAACAAAAATAAATGGATTGGTGGGGTTAAAAACATGAACGATAAAAACTATTTCTTGGTATAAGCACTGAAACTACTGGACCATAGTGAGGACTGTAACCAGTCACACAGGTGCAGTGACATCATCGGCTCTGCCTGGGGCATCCACTGAGGGGCAAGTCAGACCTAGTTCCTATTTTCTAAGAATCAGATTTGGAAGTTTTTATGCCACAATCAACACCAGCATAAAGCAAACCATCAAAGACAGGAAGGAAGAGGAGAAATACTGCTGAAGGTGAAGGAACAGGCAGCCCCTCAGGAGGCGCAAACTGGCTGGCGTTCTGCCCGAGAAAGCGGGCTCACGTACCTCCTGCAGTTTCCAAAGCCCATGCCGAGCCGCTCCGACTCCGCCTTCGTTTTCCCACTCATGTTCTTCTTCTCATCGTTCTTCACCTGAATCTCAAGATCCTTATAGGCCAATCGTAAGGACGAGACACTGCCAAAGACCAAATGCTCCTTAATTCAGCGTTCATTCTGGGTTAAGATAAAACACTGAGCAAAATTAAACACGCCACTTACACTCCTAGCTTTGTGCTTCTCCATAATGAACAATTCTGAAGGCAAGCTGGCATTTGTTAAAGTAGATGCTCAAGAAAGTTTAAATGAGTTGGTAGCCACGCTTGGTTGCTGCTGAGCCTACATCCCTGCCCTGTTTATATTTCCTATTACCATATAGTAATAACTTACATTACCTATTATGCATAACGACGTACACCAAAACTACTTCCAGATAAGAGTCAAAAGCAGAATTTCCTACTTGGACTGATATTTATTATACTTACACATTCCACATCAAAAGTAAGAGACTAATCTCATTGGTTTCCTTTGGTTTAAGGTAAAAATATATATAACTTGGCTTTACAAATAGATAAATTAAGGGGTTACTAATTGCAAAAGATGCTTCAATTTACAGAAACGTTTCCTGTTCTCTGTGTCGTCGGGCTCCTGAAAGCATTTCAAACGGAACAGTCCTTCCTCTGCCACAGACTTCGCTGCACTGCCCGTCAGTCAGACCCGAGCATCTACTTCCCAAAGACCAGGTACGAATAATGCACCAAAAGGGGCAGAAAGAGGAACACAGAGCACTGTCCCTTACTCTGATTTCTAAAGACGCTTAATTTTTCATAAAGAAAACTATGCCCATATTAGCAATAACAAGAGTGTATATTAGGAAGAGAGCAACCAGACTCAGGGCCCTGAAAAGCGATATATCTACCATATCGGGTCTCTGCGCTCTCAGCCAGCTTATAAAGTTGTGTAAAAGGTCAGGGATTGCTCCTGAGCAAGGTGCCCATGCACTCCACACCGGGGACATGCATTTCTGTGCAGGCACAGGGGCTGACAGCGGAGTTCTCGCTCAGGAAACGTCGTCTTGCTCTTACTGGTTCCTTCCCTAAGGAGTCAAGCAGGGCTCTGTTTCACGTTGAGCTGGCAGATTGCGCTTACTATTTCTTGGTCCTGCAGAGCAGGGGGTGGCAATAGACCCGTTGGATTACTCAGAAAAACATCCTCTTCCCAGCGCATTGGGAAGGAAACCACGGATCTGTCTGAAATCATGAATGATGGAACTGGCACAGGTTCTGCTGGAGAAGGCGAACGGATGGGGATGAAAGTCTAGTTCTCCTCTGAGGACCCGCCACGGGCGGCTGTCACTGCTAATGGTGAGCACCTGCACGGGCTCCCGGTGCCACGCTGTGCTCCGCGAGCACTACTGTAATTAAGTCAGACTCGTGCTCTCAGAGCTGCTGGAGCCCTTCCAGTGCCAGCTCCAGGGAGGGCCTGCAAGACACTCAGATGGTGAGGGGGGGACAGGGGGCCCTCTGCCACTTCTCTTCCTGCTGACTGTGCACAGACACCTCAGGGCGGGCGAGAGACCACCAGCAGGCGAGGATGAGGTGCTGCATGGACAGTTTAGTCGCACAGTCTGGGGTACAAGAAACAACTGTGTTCCTGGCAGTTTACTGAACTGAACTTTATTTACTTTAATAAAGTGAACAACTTCATTAACTGCAGAAGAACAGCAGCCGCATGTCTTAGGGCTAACACAGCTGGCACAGCCCGTCTGAAACCGAGTAGCGACGGGAGGGCGGATGGTGAGGAAGGCCCAGTGGTGCGGCTGTACTTAAATAGGCAGGGAAGCTTTTTTACGACGGGTTCCCAAATCAAATTCATAAACATCTCATGTCCCCTTTCGCTTACTTTATGGTCTGTGACACGGTCCTGGTGAAAGACACAGGCAGAGGCTGGTGCTGCTCCCATAGGACCGACCAGCTCCAGCGCCCTGGCCTGCAGGAAGGAGGGTGCTGTCCACCCGGGCTGGGCCCTCCTGGCAGGGACCACCCACGCTCGGGGAGAGCCCCCTGGAGCCCTGGGCAGAGCCCACTCCCAAATGCCAAGAGAAGCCCCCTCCCCAGGGTCTGAAACCAGCTCATTCAGAGATTACAGTGAAGCTGAGCAACTACATTTTACATGAATCTTTTCAAACCACATTTAACCGTAACACAGTTCAGTGCTGCCCCCTGTGTTCTAGGAGTTAAATGACAATTTCAAGTTATCTGGGTTCACCATACAAGTTGCAGTTAGCAAACGGTTAGGATGAGCAGTAAGAAATCAGAACGATGAGCATTTACTATGTCCCAGGCACGGTTTAATGTACTTTAATGAGCAGTAACTAAGTTGATCCTCAAAATAACCTCATAAAATAATTATTATTGTCTTCATCATGCTGTCTGTAATCCCTCAAGCTACACCTGGTAAAATACATGTGAAAATAACCGAGAAGCAGGACGAAGCTGCCTTCCTTCTGCGTAGCACTCCCCCTCGTGACCTGCCAGTCACCCCGTCACTTCCCCGATGCCCATGTTTCTCTTCTGTTTCCAGCACAAAGGAAACAAGAGCCTTCAGTGCTTACTTCACACGGTCTCCTGACGGGCCTCCTGGTTTTAGTTTCCTCCCCATTCTGCCTAATGCGGACCTCACCGCCAGACTCCCTGCGCCAAATGCCGCCTGCAGCGTGGCCCTCCTCGCAGACAACATCAATCTACCCCAACCTCACCAAGCTCCACCCATCATCCCACCCCTCCCGTCCAGCCGGTCCCCACGCACACACATCTCAATTCCCTTCATTTCCTCAGACTCCTTCCTCCCCTCCCACCTGTGCCGAGTGTGACTCAGACCGATGCGGCTCGGGCCCCTGGAGCCCACAGACCCACCGCCTCCCATCGTCTGTTCAGAACTCAGCCACCACGTTCAGTGGAGCTTCACCGGAGAAATACTCTCTCACTGCGGAGCTACAACTCACACACCATAACATGCACCCCTTCCAAGTACACCATCCGCAGTGTGCCACCATCACCACCACCTGATTCCAGAACATGTCCGTCACTCGCAAAACCAACCCACACCCCTGAGCCCCTCCCCGCCCTGCCACACCTGGCAAGCACGGGGCTGCTCTGCTCCCATCTCTGGGCGTTTGCCTGGCCATTTCCTACCCGTGCAGCACACAGGTGTGGTCTTTGCGACGGGCTTCTCAGCACAAACGCTGCAGTTCTATCCAAGCTGTAGCAGCAGTGCCAGTGCTTCCCTCTTCTTTAGGGGTGAATCTGCCTGGGTATGGACACCATTGTGTCCACCCGTTCCTCAGCTGATGGACGTCTGGGCTGTTTCTCCCTTTCGGCGACCGGGAGTCATGCTGCTCTGGCATTCACGTACAAGTTTTCTGTGCGGACCTATTTTTTACCTTCTCGTAGGAGTGGAACTGCTGGTCATACTGTAACTTCATGCTTAACTTTTTACATGACCACCAGCAACGTGTAAGGGACCTCATTTCTCTACATTCTCGCCAGCACCTGCTACTGTCTTCTCGACGCAGCCTCCTGTGAGTGAAGTGCCTCCCTGTGCGTTTCCCTCGTGACAAAAGGTGCTGAGCATCTCCCCTGGGTGAGCACCGCCCGACACACGTGGTCTCTCCCTTCCCGCCCTCACTGCTCTCCCTCGCCACGGCCTTCCTCCCTTCCAGGCTACACTTCATTGCGACACTCGTTTTCATGAGACTGTTTTGCATTTCGCTCCTCACACACGAAGACAGACGGCATCAGCAGAGCAACCTGGGCATTAACGCACAGTCCCAGCCACTAGGGCCTATCACTGTATCCGACTTCAACTCACATCGATTCTTCCTTCGGCGCCGTCCTGGCCAGGTCTTCCTGCTCCTTCAGTTTGTCCACGGCCTGGGCTTGCTTCTCCATTTCATTGAAGCACGTGCTCGTCAGTTTCTGGGCCCCCAAACTTCCTTTTTTGGCCCCAAGCTGGAAGACACACACGATGACATTCTACCCACCTGCTGACAAGGTTTGTGCCACAGCTGACACGTATGGGGGCACCGTGACAGCACCGGCCACCGTCCTCCTCTTGGTCCTCACAACTCCAGGAAGCGGCACTCTTCTGCCCACGTCACAGACAGGAGCTGGCGCTCCCGCAGCTGAGCGACACGAGCAGGACCGCAGCCAGCTGGTGCGGGGTCTGCAAGCTCAGCAGGTGACCCTCCAGGCCCACGAAATGCTACAAAATGCAACCAGGACAGGAACGCCCGGGAGCCCCTGCTGGTGTGTGTGAGAATTTCATCACCGACAGAAGGAGTGTTAAACACCCATTCTAGCGAGTCTTCACTCGGCGCCAGTCACCACACTGAGCAGAACATGGAGTTTTTCCAGGCCGTACTTGTTATACAGAATATGGCTCAAAGTAAATAAAAGCAGTGGCAGGGTGGCTTTCTTGAGGGCAGGGGCTGTTTCAGAACCGAACCACCCGATATCTCACACGTCATACTCACGCCTCGTTTAGCTTGACTTGGTTTCTTTTTCATGATCGAGGACACCTCTGTCAAAAAATACAAAGCCGAAAGTCAGACCAACAGAAACACGCACTTTTTCTATTTTCACTGTGTCCTTTAAAACACTCTACGGTGTCGCACAGTATTCAGGAGACGCTAACATTTCCCACGTTAGTCTGTCACCCAGAAGACAAGCACAGGGTGGGCCAAAGTAGGTTTACAGCTGTTTGTAAAGAAAATACAACAATTAACAAATAATACTTATTATTCGCGTACTCACGACTGTAAACTTACTCTCACCCACCCTGTCTGAGTGCATCGGAGTGGAGTCCTCCGTATTTGCACGTGGCGTCCAAACCCAGAAACGTGTTTCCTGGGCACCACACCGAAGAGAAAGGCAGCGCCGGCCGCCCAGGACTGGCTCAGGACTCGCCTCAGGGGCACCAGACACGCTCTCCCAGCAGCTCTCCTCTTCAGAAACTGGCAAAATTCTTTCCCATATGAAGCTGGCAGCATTGTACACAGCTCAAGCAGGTCGCCTATGCCTTCCCACCTCCACTTACAGACAGATTTCATCATGTTATTCAATAAGGGATGCAAAGCTCCCTGTTATTTTAGCAGCAGGACTTTCTAAACTGCACAAAAATATATAATGCTTGTTTAGAAAAGTTTCTAAGAATTGTTTTTTTGGGAAATCTTTAATCATAAGTTATATGTTCTGTTTTTAGAACCATGTGTCAGAGACCCAGGAAGGAATACAATTTTAATTTTTTTCTTATAAAGCTGAGAATGCGCTTTAACGGGAAAAGACAGCATAAAACCACAAGCAACAACAGATTAAAGTGTTCAGCCTCATGCGAGAACAGCATCGTTCCATTTCAAGTGGAAAAAGATCCACACGCACTTTCTTCCCACCACTTCTTTTAGGTTTGTGCTCCCACCTCCTACAAGCCTGTTAATACACGAGGACACCATCGGGAACGTTTCTAATGGTTTAGTCATTTTTCACTAAAGCAGCTGCTTTCCAGTTAATGCAGTGTGATATGCACCAACTCAGATTCTACCTGCCTGCTACTGAACAAGTAAAGGTTAAGTTCACCTACTGTAAACTCAGAAAGAGGAGGCGATGCTGAGAGCCCCCGGGTAAAAGGAGGGGTGCGGCCGCTCTGACCTCTGCCGATGCCGGAACAGCAACCAGCCCAGCACACTCGCCAGGCAAGAGCCCCACCAGCCACCTAGGCCAGGCCCACAGCTGCGGCTGCCGGTCAGCCTGGAGCCGGCTAACACAGAACGGCATGTTGGCTTAATAAAATCTTGTTAAGAAACTATGGGTTAATAGTCATGGTGCCATAGACTCCATACCTTCTAGCAGAAGGCAAAGACAGGACTCATTTCTTTCTTAATGAATCTCATTCTCTAAATCAGAACATTACCTAGAGCTGCCTTGGTTGGTAGGTTAAGACCTTCCACACTTGGTCCTTGCTCTGGTCCTCCTGCAAGTTAAAAATATTGATATTAATGCAGAAAATATACTCACCAAACTTGCTTTTGAATATGTAATATATCTAACTTACTGAGTACTACATCAATTTTGTCAATGATCTGCTTTCTTTTTAGCTCCATATTCCATTATAAGAATTTTTATTAAGCCCTGGCTGGTGTTGCTCAATGGTTGGAGCCTACGAACCAAAGGGTCTCAGGTTTGATTCCCGGTCAAGGGCAGGTCCCTCAGTCAGGGCGAGTGCAGGAGGCACCCAGTTGATGTATCTCTCACATCGATGTTTCTCTCTCTCTCTCTCTCTCTCTCCCTCCCTCTCTCTCTCTCCCTCCCTCCCTCCCTCCCTCCCTCCCTTCTTTCCTCCCTTCTACTCTCTCTGAAAAGCATTGCAAAAAATATTCCCGGGTGAGGATTAAAAAAGTAAAAATAATTTTGATTTAAAAAGAGCATTAAAATAGAAGGGTGTTTTCTGTCAAGTTGCTTTATAGAATCAGATGGTAGTGGTCTCCCTAATTAATGTCATTCAGAATTCTACCTTATGACCTGGTGTTTTAAAGTAAACTGTTCAAGATACCTAGTACATATGTGGACTATCCATCCAACATATGTTAATATTTGGAAATTCTAACACCAATCATATCAATGATAGAAGCCTAAATTTTCAGTTGCCAAGAAATCTGCCATTTTCTAAATGACCTAAAAAATGATCCTGATTAGGAACTCTAAGTCTTTACTTAAAAACTTTTTGTTATTTTAATTTTATTACTTTAAAAATGAGTAAATCAATAGAATGTCATTTGGCCATAAAAAAGGAATATTAGCACATAGAAATACTACAACATGGATGCTCCTTTAAAATACTGTTTAAAATACTGTCCTAAGCACAAGAATCCAGTCACAAAAGACAACATATCATCTGAGTCTACTTGTATGAAATGTCCAGAGGCAGAGAGCAGCCTGGTGGTTGCCAGGGGCTGAGGGAGGGGCAGGAGAGAAGGGGGAGGGGCTGTCAATGGTACGGGTTTCTTCTGGAGGTGATGGGAATGTTCTGGAATGAGTGGTGATGGTGGCACAACCTTGTGAATATACTAACCACCACTGAATTGCAACTGTTTTATCTTTATAAATATTTAAAGGTAAACTCTAGGTAAGGCTTTTAAACAGGCAAAGCAGGATGAGTAAGAACAATGCTACTTTGTAGGAAAAGAGCTGACGCCGTGCATGGGTCACCCACGGGCCGGAACTGCTCTGGGCGGCGGAGAGCAGCGGTAAGAGCGCAGCAGCGGAGCATTCCAGGCTGCCTGTTCTAGTTGTTAAATTCATGTTCTCTCCTTTTCATTGCGCAGTCCTTAAATTTACTCAAGACTGCACCTGGTCACCGGTGCTGACACATGCAGTTCCGGGTTAGGCCTTGAGACAGCGAGTCTCCCTCACCACCAGCTGCTTAAGAAAAGTTCTGGGCGGAGAAGAGGCAGGAAAGAGCTGCTGCAGATGCACTAGGAGCGGGAATTCTAGACAAGAAAACCTTTTAGGAGAAACTCCTCGGTGAACAATGTAAAGGAAAATACGTACAAGGATAAAATCTTGTTCTGCTTTTAGTTACCTGGGTTACCTATTAGTGAAAGGAACTGAGACCCCAGGACTTGAGCGGTACATGGGTCTCCCTGGCGGGACCCTTCAATCTCAGAAGGCCTTCTGTGGGCTGAGTTGTAGCGGTAGCAATGTCCACATGACCATCCGGGTTTCAGAAGGTACAACCCCACCTTTTCTCTGTTAGTCAGACGAGTGTCGGAATTCGTTTTTCTCTTCTCTCTTATGGACAATGACAAAGCAATCCCTGGCTCAGGGGGATTTCTTCTCTTCAAAAAGAATTTCTCCCCGGAGGAGTTCACACGATGGACAGGGAAGCTAAGGGACACATTTGTTCCCGGAACTGCGGCGTGTTGTGCATGAGGAGACAGCACACGTAGCCGTGGTTGTGGCTGGAGTGCTGGGGGGAAGGGGGACCTTCTCCGAGGAGAGGACTTGGAGCTGAGGCTCCAATAAGGAGGTGGCCGCCTGATGACCAGGGTCAGAGTCCCAAACAGAACGCAAACACAGGACAGGCGCGCAGGCCAGCGCGGCGGCAGCGCAGTGCAAGGCGAAGAAACCAGAAAGCTAAATGCCACTCGGGGATGCCATGTCTTCTTTGCAGGCATTCAGGGTCCTGTGTGCGCCAGCGCGCGCGCACACACACACACACACACGCACACACACATGCGCACACACACACATGCACACACACACACTCACACACAATCACAGGCTGCAAATCATACACCACCAGTCGTGTCAGAGTTCTTTGCATATGAAGGAGCCAGGCTTTTGGTCTATATATGACTTGCGAATGTTTATCATGTCTCTGAAGCACTTCTTCAGACCCCAGCAGTCGACTCACTAACCTCTTCCTTTCACGAGGCCTGGACGTGCCCAGGGCTTCCCACTCCAGGGTGGCAGGAAAGCCTCCCCGTTCCTTCTAGCACCCTCATATTTTCAACTTTTAAATATATATATTTTTACTGATTTCAGAGAGGAAGGGAGAGGGAGAGAGGTACAATCAATGATAATAGAGAATCATGGATTGGCTGCCTCCTGCACACCCCACATTGGGGATGGAACCTGCAACCTGGGCATGTGCCTGACTGGAAATTGAACCCTGACCTCCTGGCTCACAGGTCGACACTCAACCACTGAGCCATGCCGGCTGGGCCTCATATTTTCATTTTTATTTTTAAATCTTTGATCCATTTGAATTTAGATTGGTATAAAGAGTAAAAAAGGAATTCTGCTTTATTATTTTTTTCCAAAATGTTAGACATTAGTCCCACATTGATGTTTCTCTCTCTCTCTTCCTCTCTGAAATCAATGAAAAAACATTTAAAAAAAAGAATCAACCAATGAATACATAAATAAGTAGAACAACAGATGACTGTTTTTCTCTCTCTAAAAATCAATCAATAAATTTTTAAAAACAACCTTCATTATTTGCTGGGGGGACTTCCACGTTCCTGGGTGTTACCGACGGTTCTGGGTGTGCGGAGGCCCATCCTGTGCCGCTCACCTGAAGCAAAGTGAGAAAAGTCATAAAAAACAAAGCAAAGCCGGGGAACCTAGTCACTTACATAGTCACCTCTTCGTACCTGGATGAGTGGGAAGGAAGGATAATATTTAAACGTGTGTAATATTAAGTCTCTGTTTCAATGCTCAAATTCCGTATTTTTCCTTTTAAAAAATATTTTTATTGATTTCAGAGAGGAGGGCAGAGGGAGAGAAAGAGAGAGAAACAGCAATGATGAGGGGGAATCACTGATTGGCTGCCTCCTGCACGCCCCCCACTGGGGATTGAGCACGAGCATGTGCCCTGACTGGGAAATGCTCCACCACTGAGCCAATTTCCTCCTTTTTAAAAAATCTAAACTAAGCAATAATTTCAGGTTTGCAGAGAAGTTGCTAAGACAGAATTTTTACTTTTCACCCAGCTTCCTTTAATGTTAAAATACCCATGGCGCATCTGTCAAAACTAAGAGTTAATGGCACATCCCTAGATAAACTCCAGACTGGACTTGGATTTCACCAGTTTTCCTCCAGCGCTTCTTTCTGCCCCAGGATCCGTCCAGGACCCCACCCTGCATGTGTCTCTTCTTCTTCGTCTCCCTGCTCTGTCAGAGTTCCTCAGTCTCTCCTTGTTCTCATGACCTTGAACCTTTGAAGGGTACTGGTCACCTACTGTGAGATGTGTCTCCATCTGGGTTTATCTGATGTTTCTCATGATTAGATTGGAGTTGGGGGAAGAAAGCCATGGAGGTGCGGTGCCCTTGTCACCACCTCACGTCAACATGACTGAACCGGTGATGCCAACCCTGAGCACTTGGTCAGGCGGTGCCTGCCAGTCTTTTCTCGGTAAACCTGTTTCCCTTTCCATCGTCTAGTCTTGGGGAGCTGGTCACTGAGTCTGGCCCACACTCAAGGGGAGGAGGATAAAGCTCCATCTCCTGAGGGGAGTATCTATTATACATGAATTGGAATTTTCCTATAAGGAAGATTGTCCCTTGTCCCATTTATTTATTCAATCATCCATTTATATCAGTGTAATTATCCAAAAAGAGGAGAACAGGACATGGATACTGACTTTATTCTTTGGAGTATAATTTGGTATGTGAATTATTTATTTTGTTCAAATTGTCCCAGCTTTGACCACTGGGAGCTCTTTCAGGTGGTTCCCGAGTCCTTCAGACCCTGCCCCTCATTTTGGGCGCCCTCCCCCAGCACCTCCTTACTCTCCATCCCTACAGGGTGCTCCAGGCTCAGCTGCCCCAGCAGCCCCAGTCCTCCACTCTGCGTTCTCCAAGGCAGCCCTGGCTCCTTTCAGTGAGAAGGATATTTAGAAACCAAGACCTGGGTGCTGGGTGTGCTTGCTGCACTGAAGCCTCACTGTCCCCGTCCCTCTCCGCGGACAGAGCCAGGCAATCCATGTATGTGTCTACGAACCCACTAGTACACACATCTAGAATCAGTTCTCCATTGTGTATGCACGCATATGTATGTAGAGAGTAAAATAAACATGAATTCATACTAACGTCTCCAACTCTAACCCACACCAAACTAGTCATTTCTCTGCTTTTTAGCCCATCATTTCCATTCCAAACATTTCTCAGCACTAATTATGGATATTCTGTATCTAGCTCTAAATTAAATAATAGCAAAGCTCACAATAGAACACATCCTTTTAAAAACTGTTTTCTGTTCTTTTTTATAGTTATTTCTGGAAACTATTGATTGCATTAATGATAACATGTATATGCAAATTATAATAGCAAAAAAATCAAAGTCTAGCAATTTATAAAACTTTGCACATTTTTTATTTGAAAATTAAATAAAGAATGAATTGAGCCCTGGCTGGTTTGGCTCAGTGGATAGAGTGTTGGCCTGCGGACTGAAAGGTCCCGGGTTCGATTCCGGTCAAGGGCACATGCCCAGGTTGCAGGCTCTATCCCCAATAGGAGGCATGCAGGAGGCAGCCGATCAGTGATTCTCGTCATTGATGTTTCTCTCTCTCTCTTCCTTCCTCTCTGAAATCAATAAACACATATATTTAAAGAAAAACAACTGTCTTCATTCTTTGTCAGCCCTGGAGCTCTGAACTGAACTGTGGCGGAACACCAGCCATCACACTCAGCTTCGCTGGCAGCTGGTAAAAGACATGCGACTACACCAGCCAATAGGATCTGGGCAGAGTGATGGCACTGCCACCAGGCTGTGTCTGTAAGAGGACGGGGCACTGGTTTCCTGGGCGTCTGTCCTCTTCCCATTGCTGGGAAAGGCCATGAACCCTGAGGTGAAAGCCACACATGAGAACAACAAAATGCAACCCTCTGTCACCCCGGACAGCTCCTCTGGTGAGAAATTAATTTCTCTCTTGGTTAAGTGACTGTATTTCAGGGTGGTTTGCCACCGCAGCTTGGCCTGTCCCCTAACTGAAATGTTCTAAATACACACCGTCCTAAATGTCAGTGAGCACACGGCAAAATTCTGTAAGCACCACACTTACCTCAGGAAAAGTGTGAGAGGCAAAGAAGTCGTCCTCCTTCGGCGCAGGGGACAAAGGCGGCGTCACGCAGCCATCGAGCCACAGCTGGAACAACATGAGGCACTCGTTAGCACTTCCCCTGGCTTTGCGGGTTCTGCTTAATACTCTTCACTCCCTTCCTAGAGACCTGCTTGCCCAAGATTGGTATTTCCATTATTATAAAACTAGAGGCCCAGTGCACAAATTCATGCACGGGTGGGGTCCCTCGGCCTGGCTGGTGATCTGGCCGACTGGGGCCATCTTGCCCAGTCCCAATTGGGCGGATCGGCCAGTCGGGGGGAGGGACTGTGGGAGGTTGGCTGTGGGAGCGCACTGACCACCAGGGGGCAGCTCCTGAATTGAGCATCTGCCCTCTAGTGGTCAGTGCATGGCTGTTCGGTGGACCGGTTGCTTAGGCTCTTATACAGTGGGGCCTTGACTTACGAGTGTCCTGACTAACAAGTTTTTCGAGATACGAGCCGTCTCTCGGCCGATTTTTTGCTTTGAGTTGCAAGCTAAAATTTGGGTTATGAGCCAGCTTCAGATACCCCACCGCTAGTTGGCGCAGCGAACGTCACAGTGAACGCCACAACATCAGCCCAGCATCACATGTCTCACTTGTTCACTTTTTGATTTGACATACGAGTAATTTGAGTTACGAGCTCCATCATGGAATGAATTAAACTCGTAAGTCAAGGCCCCACTGTATATACATCAGCAACAGGCCTATGTGGGGCCCTTGAGCACATTTCAGTCATGTATTGTTGTAGTGAAATACAGAAATGTTTAAAAATGCTGAAAGAATGTGAGAAAAGTTAAAAATGTTTAACTTCCCTTAAAACTTAAAGTCTGATACCACCTAAGCTGCTACAGGCATGAACAAGCTTTAAATATGGACCCCTGCCAGCCAACGATGCTCATCTTGTCTAGACATTACAAAGGCCTGTCCCTCTGTCCGTCTGACAAGCGACGCCGCTCGACACTCCTCTTCCTGCCAGATGACAGAACGGACGGTGATCCCCAACGGAGATGCCACCGAGCTCTTGGGAGAAGAATGCCGGCCCCCTGCACCCGGACCAGACCAGCCCAGCTGCGGGACCACAGAGGACACCACCACGGGGTCCTTAACTAAGTTTGTACCCGCAGCCGCTCAGGAATTTATATAATAAAAAGCTGTATGTATGCCGTAGCTGGTTTGGCTCAGTGGATAGAGCGTCAGCCTGCGGACTGAAGGGTCCCAGGTTCGATTCCGGCCAAGGGCATGTACCTTGGTTTCGGGCACATCCCCAGTGGGGGGGTGTGCAGGAGGCAGCTGATCGATGTTTCTCTCTCATCGATGTTTCTAGCTCTCTGTCCCTCTCCCTTCCTCTCTGTGGAAAATCAATAAAATATATTTAAAAAAAAAAAGCTGTATGATTTGCAACTGCATATGTTTCAGGTGGTATAACTCCTCCGGCAGTTAATTGAATTAATTTGCGTACGCTGAAAATTTAAATGAAAGCCTCTGGCCTTTGTTGGTCCTAAAGTCTGCCACTCTGGTCCTGCTGATGCAGAGCAGTCTCTCCATCAGCCACTACTTGAATGTCCCAACACCTGCACGGTTAACGTTCATCTCAAGGGACGGCTCAGATAAACACCCAGATCCTTTCCGGATCTACTGGGACACGTATCAACCCAGTAACTTGTTCCCAGACCCCGAGACGTCACAGCCGCGTCTGAAAAGGCGATCAGGACCTCAGACCTACGGCAGGCCTCACAGGACAGCCCAGCCGCCTGTGGGTCCCTGACTTGCAAATCCACACACTGGCCACCATCTGCTGGTCAGCCCCACGTCAGCCCTCGCCTCCTGGCCCTTCACAGACATGCGCAGAGCAGCCAGGCCCGAGCCGCCGCCGTGTTGGTTCCCAGCCGCGTGAACAGCCGCACGCTGCCCTTTCCCAGCTCACACTGCAAACGAGTGTCCTTTCGCGGGTTATTTAGGACCACGTTTCCGCATTTCTGTGCTTTTGTTGGTGACTTGATGGTTTAAAATGGCCCTGCGCCCCGTGATGTGCGACCCAGTGCCCCTGAGCACAGGAGGCTGTGAAGTGCCGCTGGAGGAAACAGTTTTCTCCGGGCGCCGGTTAGAGCCGCCGGCCCGGATCCATGTCGCCAACAGCACACGGTAAAGAGGGCGCCGCTAAAGGAAACACACGGAAAATAAGGTTCCGTATCGGCCGGGAGGAAGCTGGCCGTGGACCTGCCCGGGCGGCACCCGCAGCGCTAATGCGGGGCTCGCACAACAGAGAACCCGCGGGCAGGCTTTACTGTTTGGGTAAAAGCCACCTTTCCTTCTGAAACTGGTTGCACTTACGTCAGTGCCGTGCTTACGTCATGCCGCACTTACGGCAGCACCATACTTATGTCAGTGCCATGCTTGTGTCATGCCACACTTACGTCATGCCGTACTTACGGCGGCACCATGCTTGCATCAGTGCCGTGCTTGCGTCATGCCACACTTACGTCAGTGCCGTGCTTGCGTCATGCCGTACTTACGGCGGCACCATGCTTGCATCAGTGCCGTGCTTGCGTCATGCCACACTTACGTCAGTGCCGTGCTCACATCATGCCACACTTACATCAGTGCCGTGCTTCCGCGCGGCCTGGGAAGCCAGCGACTTGATCTTGTCCCTGTAGAGCTGGGCCGCGCGGCTGTTGTACTTGGCCTTGGTGTCGCCGGTGGCGCACCCGTGCTGGTCGAAGAAGGACGACTGCAGAGGAAAGCAGCGGGTTACTAGCAATCCTGCCGAAACGCTACTGCATATTATGAAGGACTGTTGAAAATACTATGAAAACCAAAACTATGTAAACCACGGAGAATGTTTAAATACTCTTATCTTGTAAAGAGGAATACCTTCCACAGATGTAACATTACTATTTTGGTAAAACTGGACACGAGATGACTTGCAAAATGAAATAACTGGCCCTTCGTTTCTTCATTCAATCCTCCGTCACTCTGAATCTTATTGGGGGGTGGGGGGCGCTATCCACTCAGGACCACTTTTAATTCATGAGAAATCCATTTCAATTCGGATTCCACTAAATCGGAAATTTTAGAAAATTGGTGAGGGGCAACGCTAACCTTCACCTTGTTCAGCACTATTTACTCATTGACAGACAGCACAAGCAAGGTGATAAAATTAAAGAGGAAACTGTTTCCAATCGCCCTGTAAGGGTCCCTGTGTAGACATGAATTACAGAATTCATATCTAATTAAAGCAGGTATTCCAAAAACCTGTATGAGCAATGCTTTTATTACTCCAATGGGCTAATATTAGGCGCCCACATGTCCCAGATCCGTTCTGGGTATTTGGGCCTCATCCCGTTAAATCCTCAGGGCAACACCATGGGGGGCCACTGCTGCCATCTACACTTCGCAGGCGGGGTCACAGGTAAGTGAGAGGCAGGGCTGTCATTCCAACGTGAGCAGGGTGCTCCAACCCCACTGCTTGAGTGGGATGACCTGACCGTCCCCTCCCCATCCCCGCCTTGGCCGCCTCCGCTGGCTGGAGTTGAGAAAGCTGCTCTCCAGGGGTGGGCGGGGGGCTGTGCCACCTTGGGAGGGCTTAGAAATAAGGATAAAATCAAACTCCCAGCATTAAGTTCTGGAACAAGTCTGAACATCATGATAATGGGCATGGGTTTCTAATAAGTTGCTTGAAATATAAGGAAGTGAAATAAATCGTAGTTATTACAGTGGTTTGTGGCTCTCCAATGCTCAAACCGACCCGACAAAATCATATTCCCTGGTATTTAATTTCTCTCACCAGAGAAATATTAAATTCAATTTAAATTTAAAATAATCTAATTTAAATTTAATTAGTCTACTTAAGGAACAATAATGAAAAAAGGTCGAGAAACACTAATCCAGGGAATCTGGTATTTTAAAAACTATTTTAGATTTATAATTTTAAATATTAAATTGATACCAGATAAAACTTTTATTTGAAATGTATACAAATTTGATTTTTTACACTTTGAATGTGTAATGGCATGTCTATGGGAATTCTACTTACTAAACCTATACCATTTGGCATAATAAATAAGGTACCAGCGCTTTGGGTGATTTTGCTGGCTAGACTTATAAGACTGCCAGTTTATTTTATTTATTTATTTGTATTTTTATTGATTTCAGAGAGGAAGGGAGAGAGAGACAGAAACATCAATGATTTGAGAGAATCATTGATCGGCTGCCTCCTGCACGCCCCCCACTGGGGATAGAGCCCACAACCCAGGCATATGCCCTTGACCAGAATCAAACCTAGGACCCTTCAGTCCCCAGGCCGACGCTCTATCCACTGAGCAAAACCGGCTAGAGCAGGCTGCCAGTTTAGAGTTTGAGAAATCAAATATATTGAATTTGTAAATGAAATTTAAAATGAGAATCCTTAGTTAGGTTTGAAAGTAAGGTTAAAAAAGTCTGCTCTTTTACAATTATAAATTAAGTGACCACTTAGCTGGTTATTATTTTTGCATAGAAATTACTAAGTTTATAAATGAATATATGATCTTTATATACTATATTTGAAAATTTGGAGGTTTCATTAAAACTTTGTAGATTTCATAAATTAAATAAAATTCAGATGTAAGTGGCTGTAATCATTCATCCTATTCTAAGCACAAAAGGCACGGCACATATTAAAAAACTGTATTGTCATAACGAAGCCTCCCAATCCCTCTATCCACCTCTTCCTGTTCTAATTTTCTTCCAAAGAACTCTCACCACCTGGCAGGTTGTTTATTTGCTTCTGTATTGACTCTGTGCCTCTAAGCGGGCTCTCATGTGTCTTGTTCACGCTACCCCAGCACCTCGCCCAAAGCTTCGTGTGTATTAGGTGCTTCCGGATAAACAAGTCAACCAGGTGGTCCGACTCCGAAGCCCCTCATGGCTTTCTGTCGTCCAGGAGGCCCCCCGACAGCAGAGCACACGTTTATACAGAAGGAAAACAAGTCTGAGATGAACTTACTGCAGCAGCATTTCCTCCAACTTGCATGCAGCGCAACTGAAACCAAGACCAGTTAGAATCCAACTCTGTAGACCTAAATAGAAAGAACATTCTTAAATGTTAATACTTTTCTTCCCCCAAATCAAGCCACTAAACTTTTGAGAACAAGATTTCCTTGCTCTCCGGCTCCTGAAGAATTCTGCGTTTGTGTTAACGGTGACCCACGCTTCCAGGAGGCCGGGACTCCGAGTGCAGGACCATTGGTACCGCAGCTCCTGGCCCCTCTCATCCTTCCTAGAAGCCAAGGCGCTGATGGCCCCACCCACCTGCTCCCCTCCACACCCGGCCACAGACAGGCCAGGCCGGCAGCACTTTCCGCTGCACAAGCTCCAGCCGGCCACGCCCTCTGGGAACAGAGCATGACAAGCTTGTGGGCTGCTGGACACTCGGACTCTGCCTCACGTCCTTGGTGAGTCATGATCTAAAGGTGGTGAGGGGTCTCTACTCAGCACAGATGTCCTGTTTGGACTTTTTCAGGGGTCCAGTGTGACACCAAGCAGGACCCCTGGAGGATGCTCCTCATTCACCATCAAGGAGAGGACCTGCCCGCCATCACGGCCACGAGGCAGGAAGAACACTCGGGCGTAATGCTCGTGAAGTGACAGCTGCAGTGCCTCCTGCCCCGCCACACCTCTGCCCTGTCCACCTGAACCCTAAGACCACCCCAGAGCCAGGTAAAGGCAACGAGTGCATTTCCCAACAAGAAAACTCCACCAAGTGATGAGTGTAAGCAAGACAGGCTGGCACACAATGCCGGGAGTCTTTATGCTGAATCAATAGATGTGAGCAAGGCAAGGCTCTCCCACATTCCACAGCAGCTCACCCCGCGCTGACGGGAAACAATGTGGACGTGTGGGGACAGTGCCGGTGGAACAGCCTTCACTAAAAGGGCACTCAGCCTTGTGAATGTTAACTATTTTGAAGCCAATAGCTACCTTCAGGTTAATAATGATACTAATACATGTCATTATTACATCTACAAATATCTACTTCACAATGATATAAAAAGTAAATATTAAACCATACTTTGTAAGAAACATATTTCCCAAAGACAAAAATAAACCTCCTTTTGGAACTTAATTACCGAGTAAGGAGATGAGATGACATAGGTTGTTCTGAAATTCTTTTTCTGAGAGATCTTGCTTAGTCACCACACTGTGATGACCTGCCCAGACGGAGTGAGGTGCCATCCCCTCCCCCCGTCACTGGGTGGCTGTTAACAGCACAGTCTCTGGAGACAGGCTGAGAGGGCAGACCCCGCTCTGCCAGGACTGTCTGCATGACCTGGAGGAGTTACCTAGCCTCTCTGAGCCTTACTTTCCTTATCGTCACAATTACAGGTTACTATTCACTCCTGTAGAAATGAAGCGAATATGTGCAAAGTTCTGGGCTCACGGTAAGCACCATGTGGCTAACGTTCTCGCCATCACTATCACCATCGTCATGGCGACCCTGTCACACTGTGGGACAAACACAAGCTCCAGGGGGCACGCATAAAGTAGGTACCGGACTAAATGATGTCCTAAAACGGAAGCTCCAAGTCCTCAGACTTACTAACCTACCTAAAACTTTTAGTTCTAAAGTATCTTTTAAAAAACAAAGCCAAACATTTTTATATATTTCTTAGAAATAAAGATAAAAACCTAATTGTTCTTGAATCGAGCTGACAGGGATTCTCTCTCACACACTGGAATTTGAAACAAAAGGTGGTGATGACAATGAGTCAACCTTAAGAAGAAACTTGAACTGCTCGGCGGTGCCCGTTCCTACGAGGAGGTGACTCGCTGGAGGTTGCTTCCTGTCTTTAGTTTAGATGAAGAGATGGTGAAAGGTAAGAGAACCTGAGTGCTGAGAAAAAAGTAAGCAGCGAAGGAAGAAAAGTTGAAGAACTAGTGTCACTTTACCCAATAGCTCCTGCTAACCAACCACTGTAAAGGAGAAAACAGGTTTCCCTCAACCCCATAATCCTTCTGAGTGAAGATAAAACATTTCCCCAATACGCTAGTGTCTGTAATTGTTTTTTTTTTTTTGTAATTGTTTTAATCAGTAAAAAAAAATGGTCAAAGAACAGCCTTCCACCTCTTTCAAAACAAAAAGCCACTGAGCACCCTTGTCATCCTTGACTTTGCCCAAATCCTAGACTGTGCCCTCTGAACAGGAGTTTTTAGCAGTTGTTTGAATCATTTATGAGCACCGTGACTCACACCGTTATATTTATCTGCAAATAGTTATATTTATCTGGCTGTTAGAAGGCTAGTGACTCAACCTGCAAGAGCCCAGAGAGACGCTGCTGTGCCGCCTGCAAGGCTCCAGTCGGTCCTCCCTCCACCGAGGGCCAGAAAACCACTCATTTCCTGGAATGGTGGGGAGGAAAGGGGAGGCCAGGTCAGAAGGGCAGGGCTTGGCAGCGAAGAAGAGGAAAAGAGGCCGGACCGGTTTGGCTCAGTGGATAGAGTGTCGGCCTGCGGACTGAAGGGTCCTGGGTTGATTCCAGTCAAGGGCATGTACCTGGTTGCGGGCACATCCCCAGTAGCAGGTGTGCAGGAGGCAGCTGATCGATGTTTCTCTCTCATCAATGTTTCCAACTCTCTATCCCTCTCCTTTCCTCTCTGTAAAAAATCAATAAAATATATTTAAAATGTTGGTCCTGTTCCAACATTAAAAAGAAAAAAAGAAGAGGAAAAGAACAGAGCAGAGAGAGAGAAAGACAAGCAGCTCCGCACCGCCTCGAGGCCAGCCTTCCTGGCTCTGGGCAGAGCAGGTCCCATGTTAACTGGTAACAACGGATCCGGGGTGCGAGGGAAGCACATTAAAAATAAAATCGTGGGGGCTGGTGGGGAGAGATGACGCAGGGAATTTATATGCATAGATGCAGAGCCCATGGACACAGACAGTAGTGTGGTGAAGGCCTGGGAGGGGCGGGTGCTGGGTGGAGGGGGTCAATGGGAAAAAAGGGGAATATCTGTAATACTTTCAACAATAAAGACAAATTTAAAAAAAGACACGAACAACAAAACCATCATAAAAACAAGCTAAACTTGCCCTCGCAACTAAATCCCTCAATATTTAAAGAGACAAGGACAGGATGTGAATTCAAAATATTCTGACACCAGCTAAGAAAAAAGAAGACAAGAAACTGGTAGACACTCTAAAACCAATAAGAACACACAGAAGAACCCCCTTTTCAAGATAATTACTGTGGAGTTACATGGCTATAAATATTTAGCACATCAGGCCTTTGTAAATTGCTTTCTGAAAAGAGAACTCAGGAAAATGCATCAGGAAAGTTTTTTAAAAAGAAAATTATGTTGCTATTATTACTATTTAGTTTTTGTGCTAACATACAAAAATCTCCTTCTGAGTTATAAGACTTTATCCTTTAGTAATAAATGCTCTTTATAGTAGGTCAACATCAGATAAAATCGCTGTCAGAATCCCAAATAGCCTGCCTCCTAGCTGGTTGCTCCCCTGGGAAAAGAAGTGGCAGGGAAGCAGGTGACGTGGTGGGAGGCGGCCAGTAACCACAGCGATGCCCAGAGGGTGCCTGGCCAAGGCCCAGGGCTGCTGAAGCGCAGGCCTCCTCGGCTTCTGAGCCCTGAGTTCTACTGGAATCTTTTTATTATTTCTTTTTAAAAAAATATGTGTGTTTATTGATTTCAGAGAGGAAAGGAGAGAGAGAGAAAAAAAAACACACATCAATGATGAGAGAGAATCATTGATGGGCTGCCTCCTGCACGCCCCCTACTGGGGATCAAGCCCACAACCCAGGTATGTGCCCTTGACCGGAATCGAACCTGGGACCCTTCAGTCTGCAGGCCAATGTTCTATCCACTGAGCCAAACCAGCTAGGGCTATTTTTATTATTTCTTTTATTATTCTATTTCTTCTAACTCACACCAGACTAGCAGTCTAGTGGGGAAGCCCATTAATTACCAGGTTGGATCTCAGCAAGCAAGGACAGGATGCAAAAAGTTCCCTAGACAGGGGCCAGAGGCATTGGCGATCTCAAGAAGAGTCTAGAAGGGCAGTAAGTGGCAAAATCCTGCGCAGGAAATGGCCCCGTGGACGGAGGTGACGGCAGAGATGAGGTGTGCACAGCCCAGCGCAGGCAAGTCTGAGAGCACCCCCAGGTGGTCGGAGGCTGGCTCCGGGGGAGAGCACGGGTTTCTAACTGCTGCTGTCAGAAGATCATAAGGGAAAGGAGATACCGTCTCAACCCCTCCATCCCGATGGTCCATGCCACGGCCTCATGCCTCCGACACAGAGCTCCATGTAGCAGAAACTAAACAGAAACCAGCTCACTTGCCCAGTTTACTTAGTTATATCACTTAAGTCTCCATAACTCATAACCAACCTCTCATTTTACTTGATGTCAAAGGAAACATAACGGAAAAAGGGGAAAGAGCTCCATGTGACGCTGCACCCTCCCAGCCCCAAAGGGGACAGACTCACTTACCGAATGAAACTCAAGTGGACGCCAAGTGACCGGTGTGACCCCGAGCAGTCGATGCAAAGAAACACCCCATAGGTTATGCTTGCCCAGCTGGGGTTTTTGGCGCCACAATCAAAACACACCTGAGAGAAAATATGAAAAGTCGACTATTAATTACTTTATATTGGTCAAGCAAGCTCTCCCACAGGGCACAATATATGAGTTAGCTGGAAAACTGCTTAACTTTTACAATTTAAACTGGGTAATAGAAACTATCTCACCTAGATTTTTAAAACCTGAAATTTCACCCTGGCCAGGTAGCTAAGGTGGTTAGAACCCAATATGCCCAGGTTGTGGGGTCACCCTCCAGTCAGGGCACATACAAGAATCAGCCAATGAACGCATAACCACGTGGAACAAGTCGATCTCTCTCGCTCTCTCACTCCCTAAGGTTAATAAAATAAAAACCTCAAATTTCTATTTCTTTCATTATTATTTTAATTATGTTAATAGAATTATATTACTACAACACATGAATTATATAGTATATATTATTCTGAGTCTATTATAATACTCTGCAGTACGGGGAGTGAGAGAACTCAGGTGTGTATCATCTCAAACATCACCTGTCCGTGAAGCATTCACAGGTCCTACCGAGCACGTAAATGAACACTAGCACGGAGGCCCCTGCGGGAAACACTCAGGCCGCGCTGCCCGGGACAGTGGCCTCTACCGGATGGCAGGTGCTGTGCACACGTCTCTCCTCAGCCGGAGGAGGAGGGCGTGGGGGCCGGACTCCAAGGTGCCCCAGTGAGGCCCCTGCTGGTGTTCACTCCCTGGGGAAGCTCACCCTCACTTGCCCAGGGTGGTCTGTGCGAGGTTATAAAAGACGCCATGACTTCCCTTCTCTCTCTCGGATCACTGGCTCTGGGGGAAGCCAGCTGCTGCGTCTTAAGGACCCTCGGGCAGCCCAGTGGAGAGGCTCAACTGGGGAGGAACTGAGGCCCTGAGTCCCACAGCCAGTGCAGAGTGGGCCGGCGGAGCACTACGTGACGCGCTTGGGGGTGAAAACCCCAGCTTTCGGGTGACCGCGGCCGCAGGAGACCCCAGCCTTCCTTCCTCAACACTGACTGACGCCAAACATTCATCTGATAACAGAAGGGTAAAAGTATTTTAAAACATGCAGTGTTTGTCATGGAAATTAACACAATTAAAGTCAGAATTACAGGACAGTAACATTCCACAAATAGAATTGTTTTAAATTTTTTTCCCCAGAAAAAAAGCACCCACACTTTAGATACACTTTATAGGCAGAGCCACCTATGTGAAGAAGATTGTCCCAACTATCCTATCCTATATAATAAAAGCATAATATGCAAATTGACGAACAGGGAAAGAATGATTGCTATGACACGCACTGACCACCAGGAGGCAGACGCTCAACGTAGGAGCTGCCCCCTGGTGGTCAGTGCACTCCCACAGGGGGTGTGCCGCTCAGCCAGAAGCCGGGCTCACAGCTGGTGAGCGCAGCCGAGGTGGTGGGTGCCTCTCCCACCACCTCTGCTACAGGCAGGTGGTAAGGAGCGAGGGGTCCCGGACTGCGAGAGCCCTGGACTGCGCGAGAGGGGTCCTGAACTGCGAGAGAGCACAGGCCAGGCTGAGGGACCCCCACCCCCCAGTGCACGAATGTTGTGCATCAGGTCTCTTGTAATCATAAAAAAGATCTGGCATCTGGCCTTGTGAGGGCAATACAAGAACAAAAACATGAGTGGGTTTTCCAAAGGCCCTCAGGGCAGACTCCCATTCAGCATGCATGAATTGTGGGGAGGGGGAGGGGAAGGGGATGGGAAGGATGCAATTGACATGAAAGGTACCAGGCACTCACTTCAATGGTACTGGTACCAGACACGGGGCAGGCACTGGGGTATTAAGTAGATGGCATCACTGATTCCACAGACACTTGCTGAGCTCCTACTCACTGCCAGGCACGTGCTGGCCTTCGGGAGAGAAGGGCATGGAAATTCAGACACCTGTGGTAAAAGCTTTTAGAGTAAGGCATCCCTTTCCATGGGACTCGTCGTGCCAAAGGTGCTGTCCCTCTACGAGAGGCCATTTGTATCCCTCACTCAATCAACGGACAGTTGTGCGTGTACCTGGCGCACACAAAGTGGGCGTGTCCGGAGCCCACGGACTAGCAGTCTCGTGGGCAGCCAATTAGTTACCAGGTTGGATCTCAGCAAGCAAGGACAGGATGCAAAATGTTCCCTAGACAGGGGCCAGAGGCTGGCTCCAGGGAGAACACGGGTTTCTAACTAGGTGACTTCAGCGTCCTCCTGCCCCCGCCCCCCCACCTGAGACGAGGGGTTGCTAGAACGCAGCTCCATGAGGGGGGCCCAGTCTGTCTTATCAGCTGAGCTGAGCACCGGCCTGGCACAAAGTGGCCTAAACGCAAATACAGGTATTGGGGCAGTTTGGAGGGTGGAAGGCAAGGCGTCGGGAGGTAGTTGGAAATACAAGTCCGGTTCTCACAGCGCCGCCTTGGTGCCCGCTGGAGCCCGGGCTGTGCTTTGAGAACAGGGGTTGTGCTGGGTTTTGATATGCGGTCAGAGCCGAGACCTGCTTTTCCAAGCAGAAGATCAGCTGTTACGGTTTACTCCTGCCAGGCACTGCCGTTGGCCAACTGAGCTTCACGACAACCGATGGGAAGGTGCTGCTGTGACCCCTCGGGCCCTTCCAGGGCGGGTGTCATCGGCGCAGTCCCACAGGCCCCGCACTCAGCCGGCTGTGGGTGGTCAGGGCTCTGCTGTCTCATCTCAAAAGTCTTAATACTTTCTCATTCCGCGTTCCCCAGAATTAGGTAGCGCGGCTTTGATCCCCATTTTAGAGAAAATGAAGGAATGATGAAGTATCACAGCTAAGAAAAGCCACCTCGGGGCCTGGGCCCCGGCGGTCTGCACGGACCATCCGCCCCCTGAAGGCAGGAGCCGCTTTTGTTAGAGAACACCAGTGCACCTCACTGCTCGGCCCGTGCCCAGCACACGCAGGTGCTCAGTGGGTATTTGTTGAATGAGTCACTCAAACAATCAATGAAAAAACAAGGAACAGCGAAGCTTCAGGAAGGAGTTCACAAACTAGGAAACTGACCCTTGAGTTACAACCTGGGGTCCACACACGAGGGGAAGAAACTGGATACCACATGCTGAAAGTAAACCGAGTTGTTTTTCTGTCTCGTGTATCTCAGAGCTGCTCTTTAGAACCCGTTTTGAAAACGCTTATTGTCACCCAACTCGTCCACTAGTTAAAACTAGTTTTCATCTTTGTTTAGGAAACTGTTTCTTACTAACGATCAGATAAAAAGTCTTCATCAAGAAGTGTAGCACGGCGCTGTGGAACATTGCCAGGAAGTATTTTTGCTCAGCGCTTTTATTAGTCCTACTACAGACTAGGAAGTGTCCCCTAGGTGTGTTGTTCATAATAAAAATAACGAAAACAGCTGGCACGTGTTGAAGACTAGTGATTGCAGGTACTGCTCCAATGGCTTTTCTGGGATGTTCTCGCTTAATCCTCACAATAACCCCTGTGTTAGATCATGTCCGGTTTCAGATAAGGAAAATAAAGCACAAATAAGTGATCGAGTAGCCTGCCCGAGGCGACAGTTAGAAAGCGGCAGGTCTGCACAACCACGCACAGGTGTGCCCAGGCGTGTCCCTCCACGTGCCTCCTGGTAGAAAGGCACTGACGTCTAATTTAAAAGGACACCTTCCCTTGGATGAATTCCATCAAAGAGAATCCATGTTCCGTTTCTGAGGTACAGCAGACCGAAACCCACGGCTTCCACCATGCCGACTGCAGATCCCAATGCTGTCTAGATGTGCAGGGCCCCACTCCTGATTAACAGGTGACTCCAACTGGAACATCCAGGGGAACAGCCGAGAAGCTGGCACTGGAGGCCTCCTCCTCCTGACTTCCCTTCCTCAGACCTCGCTTTAATAAATCGTTTCCTTTCTTGCTCCTGGAAAGGCTGTAACATTATGAGCTCCCCTCCACCATCGAGACGTAAAACGAAGACATCTAACTACTGTAAAACTCAGGAACTCCCTATGCCATCAGGTCGTGGCTCATGGCCATGCTCCTTAACAGCTGTTTACGTGGGAGGTGACCGTGGGGCCGGGCAGGACCGTCACAGGAGGAGAGGAGAGAGTCCACGCTGACGGGACAGCCCTTTGCACTCTCCAGGTGCCACTCGGACCTGTGGGCCGGACCTGTGATCCCCGAAGAGGGAGTCACCTCGGCCCAATGCGTCATCACACCTCCGGCGGGTCTCCAAAAGTTGTAAGGGGCCCGGGGCCGGGAGGGGGCAGCCTCGGGAGGTGGGAAAGGGAAGACCCCTCTCCAGGGAGACGCAAAGGAAAGGGAGGGCAGCGTCTGTGCTGCGCTTTCTTAGAAAGAGGAGCGAGCTGGGAGCCATGCACAGACCTGGGCAGCTCCATCGGACCGGAGCGCGGCAGCTGCCGTCCGGGACCCAGGGAGGCAGAGGGGCTCCCCACAGGCGCCCCCAGGAACCCTGAAGGGTCCCGTTCGAGGGTGGGGAGGGGGCGAGAGAGCTCCCTTCAACGCCAAGGGCTACCAGCGGGGGTTCGGACCCAGCGCACGCGTCCCAGCCGCGTCCCAGGTGGCCGGCGGGCCCGCCCCACTCCCAGGAACGCGGGGTACCCTCCCGGCCCGCTCCGGGACCCCCAAGCTCGTCCCGGCTCTCGGGAACTCAGTGTCCACTCGGCCGCCCGCGTCCCCGTGCAGGCTCCTCCGCCCGGTGTCAGGAACCCATGTGTCTGCCCCCGGCCCCTAGGACTCCCCGCCCCCAGGACCCCCGGCGGCCCGCCCCGCCCGCGGCCTCGGTGCCCCTTCCCCGCTCCTCCCTCGCCGAGGCTGGGGGGCGGCGCGCGGTTCGGGGACCCAGGAGAGGCCCAGCTGCCACGGCCGCAAGTGCGACGTGTCACAGGCCGGGCCGGCTCCTCCTCCCGTGGCCGCGGACACTGGCGTCGCAGGAGCCGCCCGCGGGGTCGGGCAGGGATGCCGAGCCGGCCGAACGCGCCCGGCGGCCGTTACCTTGTTGGTGGGCACCGAGCGGAGGCGCTTGAGGATGGCCAGGATGTCCTGCTTGCTGGGGTCCCCCATCGTCGCCAGGAAACCGAGGCGCGGCTGCCCCAGCCGAACGGGAAGGGCTGATCTGGAGCGGTTGCCGCCTCCCGGAGCCTGACATAGGCCCAGGGGGTGGGGCTGCGCGTGACGGCCCCGCCCCCGGCCCCGCCCCCAACCGGGGCGCACGCGCCGCTGTCCTCTAGGGCTCCGCTTAGCTGTATCGCAGGCCCCGCCCCCAACGAAGCGCACGCGCCGAGGTCCTCTAGGGCCCGGCTTAGCTGTACCGCTGGCCCCGCCCACCCAGGCTCCGGCCCCGCCCCCGCCCCCCCCGACGCTGCATGCGCATGCGCAGGAGGCTCGCGCGCCTTTTCCAGGTCCTCTTTCGTCATCCGCGCCGGGCAGTGGGGCGGTGACCCTAGGCCTGGGTGTGGGTGGGGTTCGCTCCCCGGCGCACGGCCTTCGGAGCCCCGCCATTCCGGCGGGTGAGTTGCCTTTTCAGGAACGGGCTGCTGCTTTCTGGGCCAAGATCCTCTCACCTCGTCCCGTGAGAGCGGCAGAGCCGGTCACTCCAGGTGGCAAAGGCGGAAACTTGAGGGGGTGGGGCCTACCCGCCGTTTCCGCCGCCCGGGAGAGGGGACTCGAGTCCGGTCGCCCGGTTTTCGTTAGTCCCCTAACTTTCTGCGCTGGGTGGGAGCTTTCTACACGGAAATTGACTTTCTTAAGGTGTCAGTTTGGGTCTCGGGTCAGGGAGAGAGAACAGCTCTCACGAGGCAGCATGTGCTCCGTCAGACGGGTGAGAACAGGCGAGAAGCGTGCCCCCTCCCGGCTGCATCCTCCCGCTTGGCCCACATCGCCAGCTGGGAAGGTTTGAACGCGGACAACATCGCCTCTTCTGCACCAGGAAGTGTTGCCTGCGGTTGGCTGGCGCGGAAAGAGGAGAGGTTTTGGAGTCAAATGCAACACGTTGGCGCCGAGTGCATGCAGCCGCCTCCCTCCGAGCCCCAGGTCCTGCCGGAAGCCGGTCCATCCTTGCTGCTTGACACAGTCGCTGCAGGGAAGAAACATCTGCACAGCATATGTTTCAAGGGACCTGGCGTATATGGCATACTGTTCTTAATATGTTTGCTCCCCTTCTTGGTGCTATGTGTTTTAACCAAGGTCACCTCTCCAAGAAAGGTTGTTTCCCCAGGTAGGGATTTTTCCCTGAAGTTAGGGAGGGAAGAAAACCCTACGAACAATCACCCTTAAGCTACATAATCTTTACTCCCTGGAATGGAGATAAGAAACACCCTAACCTTTGGAATAGAAATTGACAGAATTAAAATCAACTGGTATAAATACAGATGTAACAAGACAATAAAAGACAGAACTTGGCTGGAGATCCTGGCTAGGCTGCTGATCAACTGAATGCTGTCTCTGTGTCATTCCTTCTTCATCAACTCTGTCCACACCTTTGGGGACCCCTGGATCTGCTGGGGTTAAACTCCAACATCTGGCTTGACACAGTCGCTGCAGGGAAGAAACATCTGCACAGCATATGTTTCAAGGGACCTGGCGTATATGGCATACTGTTCTTAATATGTTTGCTCACCTTCTTGGCGCTATGTGTTTTAACCAAGGTCACCTCTCCAAGAAAGGTTGTTTCCCCAGGTAGGGATTTTTCCCTGAAGTTAGGGAGGGAAGAAAACCCCTTAACTAAGTGCCAGGCGGGTAGTTAATCACTTTAACTACGAACAATCACCCTTAAGCTACATAATCTTTACTCCCTGGAATGGAGATAAGAAACGCCCTAACCTTTGGAATAGAAATTTTTTTTAAAATATATTTTATTGATTTTTTTACAGAGAGGAAGGGAGAAGGATAGAGAGTCAGAAACATCGATGAGAGAGAAACATCGATCAGCCACCTCCTGCACATCTCCCACTGGGGATGTGCCTGCAACCCATGTACATGCCCTTGACCAGAATCGAACCTGGGACCTTTCAGTCCGCAGGCCGACGCTCTATCCACTGAGCCAAACCGGTTTCGGGCTGGAATAGAAATTGATAGGATTAAAATCAACTGGTATAAATACAGATGTAACAAGACAATAAAATACAGAACCTGGCTATGATGATCACCTGAATGCTTCCTCCGTGTCATTCCTTCTTCGCCGACTCCGTCCACACTTTGGGGAACCCCTGGACCTGTTGGGGCTGGACCCCAACAGCCAGCATGTCGTATGCACTCAGTGAAGATTTTTGGTGTGGGCTTAGAATGTATAAATACAAAGGTCCTCAATCACTGCCAACATCATAAGGAGAAAAGGCTGGTGGTCTATAAAATCATACCTTCTCTTGAGCCCCTCGGAGAGCTGAGGTTGCAAAGCAACCACGCAAACAATTCCAAGAGAGACGGGACTCTCCAAAAAGAGATGGAACGTAGAACCCCCTCACCTTTGGCAGAGCACAGAGAAAGAAGTGGCTGCCATTCAAGTGGGCACAAGGAAATCACCTAAAATTTTAACCAATTCTTAAAGGCCAGATGTGAGCTAGCATGTCAGTTTGGCGTAGTTGGGGGCCTCAGATACAAAGGGACTTGCATTCACTCACAAGCTCTTTTCCATAAACCTCCACCGGAATTCTTTCTTCACAAGAAAAATGGAGACAGAAAGAGTGGAGAAAACGCCCTTGTGGGCAGGCATGCACCTGTTGGGGGACAGGCGCAAACCCCCACCCACTTTCATTCTCTCCTGGAAAGCAAAAGCGGCAAACTCTCCCTCCCTCAGGTACCGGCAAAGACCCATTTCTGCCAGGAAAGGAAGAGAGACAAACTCCAGTAATACCAAATCCACAGGAGGAGAGGAATCCTCTAACTTTAAAGAGTGTAAACAAAGTGTCATGGCCGAAACCGGTTTGGCTCAGTGGATAGAGCATCGGCTTGCGGACTGAAAGGTCCCAGGTTCGATTCCGGTCAAGGGCATGTACCTGGGTTGCGGGCACATCCCCAGTGGGAGATGTGCAGGAGGTGGCTGATCGATGTTTCTCTCTCATCGATGTTTCTAAGAAAGGAAGAGAGACAAACTCCAGTAATACCAAATCCACAGGAGGAGAGGAATCCTCTAACTTTAAAAGGGGTTAACAAAGTGTCATGGCTGCCGGGGGGAGGACAGAAGTGAAATCCCTCTATTGCTGGGGGTGCGGGGAACATCAGGAAACACTTTGGGCTCAGATTCTAATCCATACCCAACAGAGGTTTGCTACCACTGGAAGAGAGAGGAAAGTCCCAGCCAAGGTCAATCACAGACACCACGCAGAGGTTTGCTGTCACCAGGAGGCGGGCAGGCATGTTGAGAAAGCCCCACCTCAAGCCCCAGACCCACAAGACCTGAGACTGAGGCCGGACCAGGTCCACAGAGAACCTCCACCCACACGTCCACGAGCCTGGCACTAGGTAAGAAGCAGCAGCAGTCGGCCACAGGAGGCGGGACAAGCACGGCAGTAGACAACTCTGGTCCCCAGCCCACACGCTAAGCACAAGGTTCCCCCAGCCACCGCTACAGGAGCTCTAACCCTCAGGTGCAGTGGAGATAGAGAGAACAATGACAAAACCAGACTTGCCTGCTACCTGTATGATCAATCCCTACACTAGTGAGCTGACAGAAGCGTGCCCATTTTCCAGGGTGACTACTGCTAACTTCAGTCTCTAGTCCTCTCTGTTGGGGGGACGATGGGGCAGTTGTGTGTCTTGACTGTGGTAGTGGTTACACAACCGTCTGCATGAAAACTTGTAGAACGGTACATGCAATGGAGTGCCCTTTGCTGTGTGTAAATTATACCTGCAAAAACGAGAAAAGAAGTGGGAGAGAGCCAATGGGCAGCGTCTTCAGGGTCAGGAGAAAATGCTTGTGAGTAAATGTGAAGAGGAGAAGCAGGATACCAAACTGCAGTAACAACATGACCCCAACTTTGTAAAACACAGACACATTGATGACGACAAAATGCGTGCCCATGGGTGTGAACAGAAAAAAGACAAGAAAAACGAGTCCCCCAGAATGTCAGCAATGTCACCTCTGGAAGGCAGCACCATGGGTGACTTTAAAGTTTTTCTGAATACTTTTCTTAGTTTCTAAATATTCATCTGAATTTTTGTTCCTTTTACAATTGAGGGGCCTGGCTATCTTGACTCCGAAGTGGCCAATGAGCCGCCCACAGTTTGCTTGCAGCCCTTGTCGCTTTGGTGACCGAATGCCCTTGGGCTCAGGGCTTTTTACCTTCATGTCTCTTGACTGGGCACTCAGGTTTCTGGGACTGTGGTCGCGGCATCAGCTGCCAAACTGTATCCTTCGCTCATCGGAGTGTTAGCCCATTGGCAGCTGGTGTTAGTTATCCTTTGCTCAAAAAGAGCGATGCTCTCCCTGTAGTTCCTGTGTCATCTGCTCCTTCCGCTCTCCATTTCCCAGTCCTTTCCACGAAGGATTTGAAGAAGCTTAAACCAATATGCCATCAATATATGATGGTTTGACTTAAAATTTTTCAACTTTCTGACTTCATGATGGTGTGAAAGTGACAGGTACTAGTAGAAACCGGCTGGGCTAAGCTGTAATGTTCAGTAGATTAGGTGTATGAAATGCATCTTCTTTTTTTAACTTCTATGAGAAGTTAAATTTCTATTACATTCTGCCCTGACTGGTTTGGCTCAGTGGATAGAGCATCGGCCTGCAGACTGAAAGGTCCCAGGTTCGATTCCAGTCAAGGGCATGTACCTTGGTTGTGGGCACATCCCCAGTGGGAGGTGTGCAGGAGGCAGCTGATCGATGTTTCTAACTCTCTATTCCTCTCCCTTCCTCTCTGTAAAAAATCAATAAAATATATTAAAAAAAATTTCTATTACATTCAATGTATTAGTTTCAGGTGTACAGCATAATGGTTAGACAATCATATAATTTACAATAAATGCATCGTTGACTTAGGACATTTTCAACTTGCGATGGGTTTATCAGGACGGAATCCCATCCTAAGTCAAGGAGCATATGTAATCTGAGTTTCATTGATTGGTCCGAAATTGATTTCATTTTTTCCTTTTAGTTTGGGCTGGAGAGACAAGGTTGCTAGTCAGTGGGGGAGACAGACATACCAGCAGCTGCGAGGGAGCAGGGAGAGCGCTGTGATGAGGTGCCCAGGGCATGGAGGAGGGCTCAGGTCAGGCAGCTCCAGTCCTGGTAGGCATCATTTAAAGAGCACCACTGGGAGCAGGCACCTCCTTGTCCTCTGAGGCCTGTGCCCTCATCGTCCAACAGCGCAGCCTAGTGGGCAGGCCCTGCCTCTGAATCTAGATCAGCTGTGTGGTAGCTGTCACACCTACACCTTCAGCAAGTTACCCAACTTCTCTGTGCCTCAGCTTCCTCGTCTATGAAAATAGGAATAATAGCCCTGACCTGTATGTTCAGTGGTTAGAGCATCAACCCAAGCACAGAAGGGTCAAGGGTTTGATTCCTGGTCAAGGGAATGTACCTGGGTTGCAGGTTCCATCCTCAGCCCTGATCAGAGTGCCTGTGGGAGGCAACCAATTGATGTGTCTCTCACATTGATGTTTCTCTCTCTCTCTCCCCCCCCTCCTCCCTCCCTCCCACTTTCTCCAAAAATTAAATAAATGGGGAAAAAGTATACTTGGATGAGGATTAATAACAAAAATAGGAGTAATAATATTTACCTAGTTCATGGGACTGCTTTGAGGATTGAACAAGTTAATAAATGTTAGAGTTTAGAACAGGGCCTGTCACCAAGTTAAATACAAATGCTTACTACTATTATTCCCATTTTATAGATGAGCAAACCAAGTAAGTACGCTCAAGGTCACACAGTTGGAACCAAGTGTAAGTGAAGGAAATATGACCTCACAGTCCATGCTCTTAATTATTGACTTCATTTTTATGCCTTTGTAAAACTGTCATTAACTTTCAGCGAAGAAACAAAATGTTTTGTCAGATTTTGGTGTGGAAAATCCAGCCTTCTTACATACAGTTTCATACGTGGCTGAGTCTATGGCTAGGAGGCAGCATTCATGCTGTTCCTGGTTGGGGAAGATGTGGCGTCTCACCTGGGGTCTGCACTTTGGTTATCATCAGCTCAAGTTGGGATGGTGTTGGGGTTGAGGCGACCTTCATAACAAGCACTTTTATACCCTTGACCTCATGTGGTCATGAACAAGGGAAGACAGGAATCACTTTCCAGATGAGGAAACTGAAGGTCAGGGAGAGGAAGGGACTTGCCTGAGTACAGGCACCTTATCAGTAACACAAGGCCCCCTCTGGCCCTGGTGGGACACCTCTCTGTAGCTGCCACCAACTCTCCCTGGTCATCTGAACAAATCCAGGAGCACATAGATGGCTGGCATTTGGGCACCTCGGACTTGCTATTTGGATCAGTGGTTCTCAAAGTGTGGTCCTGGGACTTGTTAGATTTGCAACCTAGTGACTCAGAAACGCTGGGATGGGCCTAGCAAGCGGGGCTGTAACAGGCCCTCCGGGGGTTTGAGAACCAGTGGTTTAGACAACGGCACCTGAGGTTTGCAGCTGGGCACCAGACTTCAAACCCCCACCTGCCGGGTCTGATGCAGGTGGCTCAATCCCTCTGGTTTGTTTCCTGGTAATGCCTGGAGGGCAAGCAAGGGTGGTGTAGACACAGCCTGATCCAGTGGGGAGAAGGGGTAGTTTGGCCCAGGCTGTGGCTGTAGGGAGGGAAAGGACTGAGTGGGGAAGAGGACTTGGTGGCCAAGGATGCCAGAGTCCTGGCTGGGGAAGGAGAGAGTGGGGTGTCACTCACTCATAACCACACTAAGCTACCACCTCCTGAGTTCCTGTGGCCTTTCCCTCCTTACTCGGACCCTCCAACTGGGAAGGCAGGCACCACTCTTTCCTGGGGAAACTGAGGCCCAGAGGGGGGAGTTAAGGGCCAGGACAGGAGTGGGCAGGTGGGCAGTGAGGGCCCTTCAGGATTCCTTGCGGGGGCTCTGGAAATGACAGGAGGCTGAGAAAAGGGCCTCGCTGAGCAGAGGTGGTTTCGTCCGACTTTTGAGGGTTCCTCTGCTCGCCCCCTTGCTCTTTATCAGTCAATGGAGGGACCCGGGAAGGGCTGCCCTTAAGAATCGTGCAGATGCGGGTTTGAATTAGTTCCGTCAGGGGACTGTGGGCAATTCACTGGAGTTCCCGGACCTTGTGTCCTCTTCTGCAAAATGGGGTGACTCCCACCTCCCCGCGGGCTGGCGTACAATGCATGAGCTCGCCAGGTGCCCCGGAGCCTGCTCTGGGCCCTCCCTGCACCCTGTCCTACGTCTCCCCGTGGCAGCGGGCGGTTCCAGGGGGCCCCAACTCCTCAGAAGTGGAGAGCAGGAGCCCATCACCCATCAGACCAGGCGGCCAGGTGACAGACTCATCATGAGCCGGGCACTGACACTGCACTGGCAGCT
This sequence comes from Myotis lucifugus, assembly GCF_000147115.1. NCBI lineage: Eukaryota > Metazoa > Chordata > Mammalia > Chiroptera > Vespertilionidae > Myotis > Myotis lucifugus. The sequence continues at coordinate 175,867 of NW_005871834.1, read as the reverse complement.
GCTCCCTCACTCCTGGCTCCCCGAGAGCCCGGTGCCCAGGTGGGTGCTTTTCGGGCGGCTTCACCGGGTTTGCTGATGGTGGCCGCAGCAGCCGTCTGTCTCATCTTTCTCACCTCACTCGGGCATTTTTCCTCACTTCGCCCACGTGAGCATGGAGGGCTCCGAGGGGATGTGACTCGGGGTACGGGCCGCTGGGCCTCCTCAGGTGAGTTGCCCTTGGAGCCTGTTCCTTGCGGTGTTAAAGGGAAACGGGGAGACTCACCCACTCCCAGGGGTTGGGAGATGGGCACGCTCTGTGCAGGTGGTGTAAGAGCAGACAGGGCCCAGCGTGCAGCAGGTGCTCAGGAAATGGGCTCAGGGAAGCCCCCACACTGGGGAAGCCCAGGCCACACAGCAGCAGGTTTTGGGGAAAGAGAAACCCCGAGGGGCTCAGGTGCCTCAAATTCCACCACCTCTGATGCAGCAGGGGCAGTGGGACGGGGACACGGCCCTTGGGCAGCAGCCTGCCTGGGATCTCACCCGGCCCCAAAGCTGGTAAGTGCGACAGACACGCCCACGTGCTGATGTGAGCATGAGGTACACGCATGGCACAGAGACCATCACACTCACAAGATCGATAGTTTATTGATTCTTTTCCCTAAAATACTATACATTTAAAGAAACTCCTGAACTGAAAAGACTTGACAATTTTTGGTAATCTGTAGCAAAGGAATGAGGATTTCTGCTGGTAAGTCTTCAAGATAAACACATACACACAACCACTTCCAAGCAAGACGTCGCGCTCACTGGAACATGAGTAAATGCATAGCTTATATGGCGGCAGCATTTCTCCACGTCTGATACACAAAATAAAAGCTTTCCCCCCCTCCCCACCTGATTACAGTGTAGCTTCCTGCCGCGGCACGTCTGCTCCCTGATGACCAGGACGCTCCGAAGAGACCCTGGTGCTGTGGGTGAGGCCCAGCTTCCGTTGGCTCAGGAGGGACACGATGACGGAATCCGCAGCTGCTGAGAGGCCCGGAGCGCACAGTGCTCTGCTACGGAGGGACGACGGCGAGTGAGCAGTGGACCTGCAGCTGGCCCGTGGCACGAACTCCCCTCCGGCAGTGTCCACTTCCAGGGCCCGAGGGCCTGGCCCACGTCCAAGCCTGGAGAAGGCCCACCCAGCCCACCAGCCAGGCCTGGGCCCCAAGGCCACGGTCTTCAAGCAGTTTACAAATTAAATCCACTGTCAAGAGCCTTTAAAATCTCATGAAAACAGTAGACAAGCTCTTTAGATTCTCTGAATATCAAATAATATATAAGATACACTAGGACATGACAGTCCCACATAAAGTGTCTTGATCTACAGGTGCTTGTGCCTGAAAAGCTAGTCTTTTCAGTTTAGCCTTCCACATCACTGACAGAATTATTCATTTGCAAGAGTAAAGTTGTAAGCACGAAGAGAGTGGAAATAGTTTTTAAATATGGAGACTTCGGGGAGTACTACAGGTTATTTCTGACACCCACACTCACAGTAGAAACCCAGCCATATGTGCTCCCATTCTCTACTGTGATCTCCCGCCTCACACGCCCTATCTGAATGGGCCAGGCGGCCCCAGGCAGTGGTGGGCAAGTAACAGCTCAACACGGAAGCAGAGGTACCACCTCTCATGCCTGGTATATGGCAATCTGTGCCATAACTTAAGCCTAAATGAATGGATGAACAGGTACAACAAAGTACCACTGTACACAGCCTTAAATTAAGGACCTCAGAAAATGGCATTTTGTTCATTTAAGTTACGGGTGAGAAGCGCATCAGAGAAAGAAGTTGGTGGAACAAGAATCAGGGTAACCCCCCAGACGCGGAGGAGAGGCGGAAAGACAGGCCAGGAATATTCAGATCCATGATAAGCCACATGCACACTGAGCGGGGAGAGGGTGCGGGCAAGGGCGGGGTGTCGTGTACTGCGTCTTCCGGTGCTCAGATCCCTCCAACTGCACTGTGGAAAGGCTGCCAAGTCCCAGGTGACATGACCGGCTCGTCTGTCTTCAAGAGACACCATGAAGCCAAGAGCAATGGAACCATCATCTTCTGCAGGAAAAGGAGTGGACGCCACGGCCGGCTGGAGCTGCCGGAGTGCTGCCCAGGCCGATGGCTAACGGAGTTCCTGGGACCGCACCCCTCCGCCAGCCCGCCCACTGGGCTGTCACTGGATCGCTTCGACGTAATTTGCTGGGTACAGGCCAACCTGTCCATTGTCCAAGCGTCCCTTGCACCAGCCCTGCTCATCCTCGTCCTCTATCTTGGTCAGCTCATCCCCTGCAAGACAAAGACGGAGGGGTCTTGGTGAGCAGGCACGTGACACACTGACCCCCGGGTCAGTCTCCCTCATATCTTAGCCCCCACTCTGGGCCCAACTCATAAGTGGAATCTAATTAACAAAATAAACTGGTGAACGGAGTGGATCCAGAGACATGGAAGCATGGAGCAGAGTGCGGAATCTCGGAGGGAATGTGGGGGAGGGTGGGTGGGTGGGAGGCAATTAACCAAAGCCCTTGTATACATACATGCATAACCCATGGACTCAGACAGTGGGGTGGTGAGGGCTTGGGGTGGGGGGGCGGGGGGAGTGGGGGCTGGAGGGAGTCGATAGGGGGAGAAAGGGGACATATGTAATACTTTTAACAATAAAGATTTTAAAAAATAATAAAAATAAAAGAGAGAATAAAAAAGACACAGGCTAGAAAATGCGCGCAGGGCCCTGAGGTCAGGTTTCAGCTCCTGGCAACAGAGCTGTGTTGGTGGTAACGGGGAACACAGCATGGCTACAGGGAGAGTGTGAGAGGTGCGCCCCTAAGGCGAACCTCTGCTGCCCAGGGCACACCAATGCCACTCGGGTCTGGGCAAGGCGGCACCGCCAGGGGGCCCGTGGAGAAAGGCTTTTTCCTAGGGGACTGCGGGCCGGTGCTCGAGATGTTTGGGGGGCTGGGTGGTCCTGGCGACCAGCATCTCCTGCTCCAGTGCCTGTGGTGCCCAGGCCTCGCCCGCTGGAGGCCCCATCTTAGCAAAGGCACAGGCACCTCACTACCTGCTAAGCTCTGGCCTTGAGCATTTGCTACATTTAAAAATATATATATATTTTGACTGATTTCAGAGGGAGAGATAGAAATATCAATGATGAGAGAGAACCATTGATCGGCTGCCTCCTGCACGCCCCCTAGTGGGGATCGAACCCACAACCTGAGCATCTGACCAGGAATCAAACTGTGACCTCCTGGGTTCACAGATCAATGCTCAACCACTGAGCCACATCAGCTGGGCAAGCATCTGCTACTCTTTTTTTTAAAATATATTTTATTGATTTTTTACAGAGAGGAAGGGAGAGAGATAGAGAGTTAGAAACATCGATGAGAGAGAAATATCGACCAGCTGCCTCCTGCACATCTCCCACTGGGGATGTGCCCGCAACCCAGGTACATGCCCTTGACCGGAATCGAACCCGGGACCTTTCAGTCCTCAGGCCGATGCTCTATCCACTGAGCCAAACCGGTTTCGGCACATCTGCTACTCTTGAAGTGGGGACCCAACACTTGAAACCAGCAGGGATTTAGCAGCCTTGGTTGGCAGCATTCTTCCAGATGCCAACGGGGAGCCACCTACCAGCCTTGAAGCTCAGCTCGTCATGCTCCTGCCCCTCATAGTCGTAAAGGGCCCGGACCCGCACTTCCGTCCCCGAGGTGGCATCCTCATCAAATGGATTGGAGTCCCCATTGGCATCCGTGGAGGAGAACGGGTTGTTAGACTCGTCGTCGGACCAGTCAGTGGGGTAGCTCTGCGTCTTCTCGTAGCTGCTCACGCTGCAAGAAAGGGGGGAGCCGGGGCCGTGAGCATGGGGCTGCCAGAGGCAGGAGGCCCTGGCTGGGCTGGGGACTCCTTCCGCAGGAGCACGGCCCCTCAGCATCACAGCGCGGCAGGCTCCCTGCCGGACCCGCACCAGCTCCTGGCAGAGGCAGGGCCGGCGGCTCCAGCAGCGCCACCCCGAGACCTGTCTTCCTGTGCAGAGGCCTTGACTACGGTTAATGGAGGACAGAGAAAAGCAACCACAGGTTAACTGGTGCCCCCCTCCCTGCGAAATTGAAAAGCCAGAGACTGTCACAGCTGGCAGCTGGGCCACCGCCTGCGGGCCTCATGCATTGCTTTCAGTGCCAAGGGGCCGAGACCCTGGACAGAGAGAAGGAGAAAGACAGAGCGAGCGAGGTGAAAACCGGAGGGAAACGTCTGTTCACCAACTTTTTGGCCTTAATGTCCTCCTTCTCACTGACGGTGCTCCCCGTGTCGTCCTCATCCTCGAAGGGGTTGTAGCTGGACAGTGACTGCGCTGACCGTGTGGGGACGCTCGGGACACTAAGGTCGCTATGGGGAGAGAGAGAGCTTTCAGGGGACCCCAGCATGGCAGCCCCTGAGGTCCCGGGTGCTCCCAGCTGCAGGGTCACAGGGCCAGGGGCTAAAGGCACAAGTCAGATGGGAGGAATATGTTGTCTGAGCAGAAAGTAGTTTCAGCAAAATACTTGGCGATACTTTGGTTGTAAACACACAAAGTGTCTAAGACAGTGGTTCTCAACCTTCTGGCCCTTTAAATACAGTTCCTCATGTTGTGACCCAACCATAAAATTATTTTCGTTGCTACTTCATAACTGTAATGTTGCTACTGTTATGAATCATCATGTAAATATCTGATATGCAGGATGGTCTTAAGCGACCCCTGTGAAAGGGTCGTTCGACCGCCAAAGGGGTCGCGACCCACAGGTTGGGAACCGCTGGTCGAAGAGGACAGACTTGCATTTCCATCCGTGCATCAGAGCCCTGGGGGACGAACATGGGGACAGACTTGCATTTCCATCCTGGGAGCTGGCCGGCCAGACAGCCATGGGGCTCAGCCTGTGGGGCTCAGAACCTGCTGATGAGAGGGAGGCTCCCAGAGCTCTGCGAACCCCACAGCACAGCGCACCCCTCCTCTGACTACTAAAGGGTCTTCCGGGCCTGGAGCTTCCAAACGCAGCACGGGAGCCGCTCAACAGCCCTGTCTAGGAAGGAAGAACCCCTTTTGTGCTGCGGAGAGAGAAAACCCATCTTACAACTATGTCCACTGCCTACTGTGTGCCAGGCCTGGGAGGATCAGAGAGAAACTAGACCCAAGCCTGGCCTGAGGGCTGACAGGCAGGGGCGACGGGGTGCAGGGACTGCAGGTGCCGAGCGCAGGGCAGATGGTAGAGAAGATAGGCCCCGAGAGCCCGGCACCCCGTGTAACTCTGAGCTGATGGGCCAGACACCAAGTCCCAGGACAGGCTCCGGCAGCCAGCACCACCTCTCGCCAAGTCCAGGCTGCGTGGAGCAGACACTCAAAGTTCTGGGTGGACGGCTCAGAGATGGAGAGGGGAGGGGAAGAAATGCTTCAAATGCCACCGGAGTGACCCATGACCTCACCGACTTCAGGCCTGGTGAAGGGCACTGGACCCCTGCCTGCCCGCTGCCTACACCTGGGCCACGTGTCTGAGACCACCAGGCCCTCCTCCCTCCTTGGCACCTTCCTCTGACTTCCTGAGAGGGGATTGGTCCTGGGCAGCTGAATCTGTATGGCAGCCAAGGCGGTCTTGACCCAGGCACTCACTGGGGAGTCATCCTCCCCACCCCACCCCATCACATAGGTGCTGGCATGATCCTGGGGATGGTGCTTACTGCTCTACTCACTTAACCAAGCCCACCGGCCCAGACAGTGACAAAGCAGCTGAAAGATGACAAGCCATGTCTGCCCGCGGGGGAAGGGGGTTCGGGCGGGGGCTTCGGTGTCTGGGGCTACAGAAAGGCCCTGGAACCTGTGCTGACCCTTCCTCGGAAGCCACGATCATGTGATGCATCATCACCACGTGATGCATCTTCCCTAGGTGTGATGGAGGCCTCGGCCGGTCGGGCACGGCTCCCAGGGAGGGCCGCCTGCAGGCACAGCTCTGCAGAGGGACAGTGCTTATCCGATGGGAACTCTGTGGTGAGGACAGGCCTTGTCTAGCATACACTATCCAGGAGGCCTCATGGCCTCAGGGCCACCTCTTCTACCCAAACAATGAGAAATAACCAAGGCTCTCAGCAAAGAGGTGATTTCAGAAAGGGGACACCTGACAACGTGCCCCCCCTCCCCAGGTACCTGCATACAGCCTGGGGGAAGTGCAAACCTGGCCAGATGCCTGAAGCAGCCGAAGCAGATGATGTGACCTCCACCTGCCTGTGGGCACCACTGGGACACACATGACCAGCACCGATCAGCTTCTCCCTTCACTTGGGGCCCAAAGCATGTTGTGGCCAAGGCTCCCGCTCTGATCCTTCTGCAGCTCCAGCACCGTTGGACAGATGACCCTCCCCAGAGGTGCCCTGAGGCCGCGCCCACAGAACTCACCAAACTCAGATGCCCAGGGAGCATCTGGACAGAGGCCCAAGGGGGACCCTGTGAAGAGCCACTGGGGACACGCCCAGGTGCCCAAGCTGCGGGCGGGTGTCCTGGCCCATGCAGAGGGCCCAGGGATGGAGGCTGCCCACACCCACCTGCTGGGCTTGTTCTGCAGAGCCTGGTCGCCCGTCTGGTTGATGCCTGTCAGGGTGACGCCGTCAGCGGGCTTCTTCTTCTCTCTCCGGCTGAGGGTCCGATTCATGTCTGCAGACCACTCCTGTGCACAGGCACCGAAGGAGAGAACCCAGAAGTTCATTTGTGTGAGGCCACATCAGTCTAAGACATGGGCAGGGGCTTGGCCCTCAGAGCTGACTGTGCCCTACACTGGACCTGAGCACGTCTGCAATGAGGAAACAAAACCTTGGGGTGCAAATAACACCGGGGGCTGGGGGGCCCTGCATCACCAAAGGGGCAGATAAGCTGACCACTCAGGTCTCCCAGGAGTGGCCCCCTCCCCTGGCGTGCTTTGCTATTCCTATTCCATGCACCTATCTCCCAGAGGTCCGCTCTTTCCCAGTAAATGAACCATTTTATCAAATGCCCTGGAAAACACAGAGCAGGGGAGGGGGAGGATGGGGCTGTAGCAGGACTTTCCAGAAATGCACGTGCGCACATGGCTGATGCGGTTCCCCCTCCCGACAGCACCAATTATCAAACAGCGTTAACTGAACCAGCGCTTGGCGCCACCACGTCCCCCGCTTTGCTCACGTGCAGTTACAGGATCTTAAGGTTCGATGCCATCTTAGAAATCCCAAGTCTAACAATTGCTCAGAGGAGGAAACCGAGACCCAGAAAGAAAGTTACTTTTCCACAGTCAGTGGGAGCTCGGGCACCCACTTGTCTATTACTGCTCAATTGAAATAAGATGGCTGAGAACTCAGCTGGAACCTGAGTCCCCTCAGTGACCTTTGGATGTAAATCTGTCCTGCCTGGTGGCCTGCGGCCGATGTGCTCAAGCCCAGCCTGACTGGCAGGCGGGGCCAGCACACGCTTCCAGAACCAGGCTGTGGGCACACACAGACCCCGGGGCTGCACACGCCGCAGGAGGTTTGGGATTCAATAAGTTAGCCATAAATAGTAACTTACTTCATCCTTGTGGCATGGAAAACAAAACAAATCATTTCATTAGAGAAAGATAAGCACAATCCGCCCATGTGGGCGCTGGTCCCGGATCCGCAGAGAGAAGGGCCACCCAGGGGCTCGCCCAGACACCCACCCCAGGAGATAGCCTGTCTTCCTCCCAGGCCATCCTGCTGTTTGGGTGCTGACACTGACAGGCGACCCTAAGGAGAGGGGGGAGGGATGGGGTGGGTGCTGTGTGCACAAGACACGTCTTCAACCCGCTTCTTCCCACTGAGTCACTGTGGGGGTGTGGGGAGGCTGGGCGCCTTCTCCTTTCTCCTCCAGGTCCCTTCCACTCAGAAGGGCCCCAGGCCTGTTCTGTCCCAGGGCCTGAGGAAGGGGCACAGCCTGCTCTTGGCTTCCTGTTGGGAAATGTCCTAAAAATGGTGCGGGGGCGGGGTGCTCAGCTGCAGGGGCCCTTCTGACATCTGCAGAAGCTTCCTTGAGAAGCTCCAGAAAACACAGGCACACGTGTGAGGACTCAGCAACTGCAGGCTAAAATGGGGCCAAGCCGGCACCCGAGGAGACAGCGATTGTCCACACCACATTTTAGACTTGGGGAAACTGAGTCACAAAAGGGGCAAATGACTTGCTCATCACCCCACAGCTGGTAAGTGGTGAGGCGGGACCTCACCGCACCTGGGCTCTCGCTGCACTGAGTCGGGGGAAGCCACTCGGCCCGAGTCCAAGGCAGAGTCCCTTCCAACATCCTCCCGGGAGAGGCCCTGCTCCACCGCCGAGGGGAGAATCCCCGCCCTCGGAGAACAGGGAGCAGGACCAGTGCCCACGGCCGCCTCTGCTACCATCCAGGTGGGGCAGGCGGGGCGGGGGGCCTGGCGACCCAATCCTTGGGCTGGAAGAGTCTGAGATCCCCAGGCATTTTGCATGTAGACATTGGAAGGCTCAGACCCAGGAAAATGGGAAAAGAGGACAGTTAACCCTGAACCCAAATGTACTGTCTGAAATAAGGAAAGTGTGAAGGGGAAGAAGAGCTACACACTGAGCCCACACTCCCCTTCAGGCCTGGACCAGAGGCAGCTGAGCTAGTGCCGTGGCCCGCAGGCTGGTGTGCACTGTGGCCGCTCCCTCCCGGACATCCCAGGTGGGACAGGGAACTGGGGGTCGGGGGTGGGGGAGGCCTGCATGTCCTGCAGCTCCTGGGACTCGCCCTGAGGAAACAATGTCAACAGGTGACCAAAGTTCTTATCGAGAAAGGACATAATTGCACCTTCCCTCGAGATTCAGGCCCTTCAGCAACGCCGGAAGCCCCACAAAATCAGACATCAGCTTGCCTTCGAGCGCAGCTGGGTAACAGCTGCCTCATGAGCAGGGCAAAGGCCAACGCGGAGGTGGAACGAGAAAGTGCATGACTCGACCCGTGGGCACAGCCCCGGCCGGGCCAAGGGGGTCCCGGGTGCAGCCTCCTCCTACCTCAAACTGCGGCCAGTTCATGGACATGCCCGGCCCGTGGTTGGCTCTGAACCACCTCAGGTCCTCCACCGCGTCGGCAGCTTTGAGGCTCTGCTCCAGTTCACGGTAAATGTTTTTGTAGCTAAATCAGAAAGAAGCGTGACTCTTGGAAGGCAGGGACGGCCACACTCATGCCAGCCCAGTGCCTGCCACAACGGGCACCGAGGTCTGCAGCCTCCACAGCTGACTTCACACTGACCAGGACCCCCTGCCCTGGCTCGGCTGGGTGGTCATCCGGCCTCAACATGCACAGATGACCACCAACAACAATGGCGTGGAAGCCACAGCTCTGGCTTCTAACAAGCCAGTTTTCAATCACCAGGGGGCAAGTTGGCTTTGTTCTGTACGGGGTAATACAGAAAACACCGGCATCTGGGCCACACAGGCCACCAATCCGGGTGGTCCCACTTAACCAGCTCCAGAATCCAGTGTCGGGAAAGTTCCTCTTCATCCCTTCAGAAGTGGGGACGCCTCCTGCTGGACAGCTCACAGCAGCTCGCTTTCCTAAGAAGCTGACCACGTTGAGTAGGAGTATGTGTCACTATGGGTCATTTACCCGCCCTAGACCTCAGTTTCCTCCTCCGTGGAGTGGGCACAATACCATCTATTATGGGTTGAATCCAAAAGATGTTGAAGTCCTAACCCCCAGTACCTCTTTGGACACAGCGTCTTTACAGAGGAAATCAAGTTAAAATTAGGTCATTAGGGTGGGCCCTAATCTATGGACATCGTTTTATAAAAAAGGGGGGATTTGGACACAGCCACGGAGAGGGAAGACTGTGAGAGGCCACCTTGAGAGAAGACGGCCATGTGACTGAGGTGATGGTCTATAGCCTAGGAAGGCTGAGGGCTGACAGCAGACACAAGCTGGAATCGGCAGGAAGACCCCTGCTAGACCTGCTCGGGGAGCCTGCCCTGCGACACCTGGGCTGTAGACTTCCAGCTCCAGGAGAGAGAACAGACTTGTGATGAGGGAAACACCCAGTTTGTGTATTTTGTTACAGCAGCCCCAAGACACTACTACACCATCTACTGGCCAGAGTGGCTTGGAGGGCTGAGCAAGGCCAGCATGCCAACCTAGGACAAGCACTCACACAAGCACTCACGTGCGGGAGCTATTCTACACAGAGAGGAGCCCAGCCCTGCCCCAGCCAGCTGTGTGGCCTCAGACAAGTCACTTAACCTCACCCAGCCTCAGCCGCCTCAGCAATAAGACAATGCCACCTACTTTATAGACTGTCATAAAGATGAATTAAATGGTGGCAGGGTAGCTGTGCAATAATTGTTGCTTTTGTTGTTTTATACAGAAGGAGACACAGGTAACGTAATTTCCTGGTAACAAGCCCTGCTCTGTGGATGGCAGAAGTCTATGTCCAGGGTTGCCCAGACCTCTGCCTGAACAAAGGCATCATGGGACCAGAGGCAGAGAAGTGCAGAAAAAGCTTCCCAGTCTCCCAGCACCATTCAGATCTGAGTCTCCGAGGGGCTGTGCTGTCCGGGCCTAGGACCACTGAGAAGTCTAGGACCGAGCTGGCAGCCAGCTAGTCTGGACAGAGAGGACTTATAAGGGGCCTCAAGGTCAGACCGTCATGGGGGCAGGGCATGCCAGCCCGGAAATGCTGTACTTGCACCGGGCTGACTTCAAATCCACCACCTATAGCCAGTCCGAGCCGCAGCCCTCCCCGTGCGTAGACCCAGTGCTGCACACAGAGCTGGTAGAGCAGCCCCTCACTGTGCGGAATGGGGCCGGGGGGCTCAGGCCAGTGACCAGCTGCTGCGAGCAGCGGCGACAGGCTCAGCAGAGGGGCTTGCCCTGGGCAGGGGAACTTCACCTGACCACCGCTGCCACCCCATATCTGGAGACCAGTGACTGAGCTTTGCTCGAAAGCAACCTTCCGCTGACTTCACTGTGACGTGCTCTGTGGCTAGCAGGACACCCACCTGGACACATTGGACAGGTCTAGGTGCTTCTGAACCTCGAGCAGAACTTCCCGGAAGAAGCGCAGGCGCTTCTCCTCAAACTGCTGGCACTGCTCGAACACCTGCTCCATGTTCTCCATGTACTGGGGGGTGCTCTGGTCCAGCTCCTTCAGGGACTTCTCGTACTTCTCTTTGGTCTACAAGAAAACGCAGACCCCACAGAGGGAGGGTCACCACCAAGAGGAGGCGAGCCAGGCTCTGTGCCACGCGGGTCCTCACGGCCTGAGTCCCTCCCCACCACTTCTGAATTCAGCAGCAGCTGGACTTACTTATCAAGTGACAATATTACACCAGCCGCTGGTGTATAAGGAATAAGCACGGTGAGGAGCTGTGACCTGCATCTAAGAAGCACCCCGATCTATTTCCTTTGCACCCCTCAAGTCCCTTGACAGTAGCAGCCTCTCTCTCCCTCAGAGCAAAGCACACGGAGAGGCTGGAAGCTGGAGGCCAGGCACAGGCCCAGCCCACTTCCTGGGAACTATTCAATCACAAGTTGCTGGCTCGTGTTTAAGTCCTGTGACCCAGACCTTCCAGGCAGAAGCCCACCTGCACCTGAGGAGCCCTTCATCAACATCCTGTTTGATCTTCTCCCTAATCCACTGCGGGGTGGGGGGGGGGCCTTCATAGTGGAAGACACGATGGCACCCAGAAGCCACACTACCTGTTCACAGTCTCTTCTTGGCTGAAAGCACCTGCCCCACCACCCAAGCTCCTGCAGCCGCTGCCCACACCTCTTTGGGGCCCTCACTGCTGAGGCTGCCAGAAAAACCCTCCTGCTCCAGGCCCTGAGCTCCCTGCGGCCCAGCGCACCAGCCTCCACCCTCCATGGGACTCGCTTCCACACCAGAGCAATCACTCTAAACGGCCTGGTCCGCCACACCTCTGCCCTCCCTTCTTGCAGTGGTTCCATCAGCAGCTTCTCAAGCTCCTTACTTTGCCTGACTCTCAAGGCCATTGGCAATTTGGTCCTCAAAACCGTCTGTATCAGCTCATACATCAGCTCCCGCTGGGCCATTCACACCTCCGTGTCCTGCACAAGCGTTCTTTCCCGCTCTCTGCCCACAGCCACCCCAGCTGCCCAGCACCCTACCCCCGAGCTCTGGAGAGGCCCTCTGAGGACAGGAATGCGTGTGACTGTGTATCCTTCTCTTCACCCAGGCAGCCAAGCAGCGGCAGAGGCTCCCGTGTGCCAGATACACAAGCGGGAGAGGCGGCGCACTCACCACGGGAAGAGATGTGCATGATTTACCTTAAGGACATCTTGTTTGCACTTTTCTACTTTGTCTTGCAACTTCTTAAGCTGTTCAGGGTTCAGGGATGGGTCCACTTTGCTATTGCTCTCTCGTGATATCGCCAACTTCTCCTCTTTGCACGCTGCGTGGTAGGCTTTCTTTGCTGCTTCTACCTGCAGGGAGAAGGAGTTCCTGAACCTCGGGATTCTGAAAGGTCAAAATCCTCACCGGAGGCTACAGAGACCCTGGGAAGTGCTTGTGCTTTCAAGAAGCGAGGGAAGCACAGGGACAGAGCTGTGTTCAGTATCACTACACGCCGTTATGACAGAGGGCCCCATTCAACAGACATTGACGGGTGCCTGCTTGGAGCCAGGCGCTGTCCTAGGCACTAGAATGAGGTATGGCACCAACAAAGGACCTGGGCATTCATGGGGCTTATGGTCTAGCTGGGGAGGCAACCATAAGAAATAGTTCAAGTTCAGGGTAAATTAGTAGGTGATAAGTGCCAAGGAGGAGAAGAAAGCAAGGAAGAGAGATGGGAAGCCAGTAGTGGAGCTGGGCATGGAGAAAGCCACCCAGATGACATGGAGCAAGAATTAAAGGGGGGGGGGGGGGTTGGCCACCTGAGGGAAGAGCATGCCCAGCAGCGAGAACAGCAAATGCAGAGAAAGCTTCACAAGAGAAACCTAACACAAGAGAGGAGGTAACACTGGAAGGCGGGGTCACAGGCCACACTTCCCATTGGCCATTGTTTAGCCACACACACACACACACACACACACACACACGCACATAGGTGCTGACGACATATGTATAACTCATTTAACGGAAGCTTCCTTACTTGAGCCAGTCATGGATTTCATTTTAGAGATGAGCATGTAACCACGGCCACATGAGGGGGATAGTGTCATTACAAATGAGGCCAGGGACAGAAAGGAAGCGACAAAAGCCAAGACACAGAGAAAAGAAAGGAAGACTGTAGTTCCCACCAGGATACGCAGGTGAGGGAGTGACTCTGAGGAGGAGGGTGCAACTCCTGAGAAGAGCCAGGGGAGTGGGAGGGGGAGGAAGTGGCACCTCTACCCCAGAGGAAGGGGTTGGCCAGGGTGCGGGTGGGGGGGCCCCCCGCAAGTGCTGAGGGCGGGGAGGGGCGTGTGTATGTCTGAAAGCCTCCAGCGAGCCAAGGCTGGACAAGACTAAGTGGCTTCGGTTGCTCCTTTCAGAAAAACAAACTCAGTATCATTTTCAAATTTGAGAGAAAAACACATATAAGAGAAAAAAAAGTTTTAAACCAATCCTTTCTACTAGCCCAAATCTCTCTAGCAGACAATTCCCAGGCTGGGGCAAGTACTGCTAGTGGATAAGAGTTTGGGTTTTGAGCTCTATCAGCAGTATCTGATCCTCAGTGTCCTGACTGTAAAATGGGTTGATAAGGATTAAATTGAAGTCTGGAACTTGGGTAAATGTTAGCCACTAAGGGCTTATGGCCTGAGGGGTGGCCCTTTATTTCTGATGCTAACAAACGCAGGAATTCCTGAGAGTGTGGGAGGAGCACTGCTGGTAGGGAGGACTAGGGCCACAGGTCCCAGCCAGGAGCACAGGTCTGCAGGGGGCGGGAAGGGAGCTGCAGGAGGGAAGGGAGCTGCGGAAGGGAAGGGACCTGTGGGAGGGTGCACCTCTTTCAGCTTCTTGGCCCAGGGCTTCTGTGCCTTCCGAAAGCCGTCCTCGGCTTCTTTGGTCTCCTTAAAGCCCCCCATCATCTGCTTGTGAAAGGCCTCCTTCTGCCAGTTCTTGATCTTCTCGAAGTCCTCGTTCATCAGGGAGGCCTTCACCTCCAGGTGCAGCTCGCTCACCTTCTCCGCCTCGGACATGACGGCCATCCAGGCCTTCTCCACCGTCCCGTACTGAGGCCCTGCACAGGAGAGAAGCTGGTGGTCACTTGTCCCCGTGGGGCGGACAGGCCCTCCAGGGGACTTCCTGTCAGTCTCTCCCCGCTGCCAGGGAGTTGGGGCCAGCAGCCTGGCTGTCTGGCCAGGAGGCTTCCTTGTGGTTGTTTCAGATACTGTCCTCTCAGCGGCTGTTCCTTTTTCAGTTCCTGGGATGATGAAATAATAAGGAACTGAGGCTGAATCAGCTTGGCCATTCTTTTGCTAGGGAACTTGAGAGATGAAATAAATTTCCTTTTTGAAGTCACTGGGCTCTTTAGAAACTCAAATTTCTGCTGTTTTAATTTGTGTAAGGCTGGCTGTTGGGGGAGGGGCCTTCGGCAGAACTGACCTCTCTCCCAGGACACTTCCCTCTGGGGGGCTCCTCAGCACCATGGCCCCCTTCTCCTGGGCCACACACTCTCCCTCCCAGGGATGAGGCAGGACCTGTCATTCACTCCCAGGAAGAGCCCGGCCTGTGCCCTCAGCAGAGCAGAAGCTCTGTCTTGGGGGAGGAAAGAGTCGGAGGCAGGAACCTGCTCCGGTCAGATGGAAATCTCTAGATAGTGGGGTGGGGTGCCTGAGTCAGGAAGGAAATGACAAGCGGCCTGTCATTTTGAGGATGTGGGGTGGCATGAGGTGAGGGAGGGAGAAAGGCAGAGCTGGGGATGAACATAGAAGCCCCAGGTTCTGTCCTCAAGGCACTCCCAGGGGACAATGACTGTGTGAGCTGGGTGATGACAGAGGCACTGGTGGGGGAGGGGGAACCTCTAATCCCTGGCGTCTATGAAACCTGCAGCTCCCTGTCCTGCTTAGATCCGCAACGCCGGGCAGGATCCACAAGGTGACCCTCGAGCTCTGAAGGGACCGAGGGATTGTGTCGACAGCCGGATCCTGAGAGGCAGAAACAAATGACAACAGCTACCATTTACTGAGGGATGGGCCCATCCCTGGCTACGCCTCATCCATGAACAGCCACTCTGCTGGTCCAGACCCTGGGAGCCCTGCCCTCCTGAACCCCGACCCTCCAGGACCCCTGACCCAGGTGCCCTGGTTGGCACCTTCGAGGACAGCGGTCATGGTAGAAGAACCTGAGAAACACACCCTGAGAAGCTCCTACCCCCCCGCCACCCCCGCTCTGTCCTAGGAAACCCTGGACCAGTCAAGTGCCCTCTACTGCTGGGAAGTGCGCTGAGCACAATCCATGTCCACAGTAGCCTTCTGTCACTAAGCTCCAGAATCTTCTGTTTGGCTAGGGAGGGAGAGAGGCAAAACCTGTTATTCCATTAAAATTCAAAACTGGCCCTAGCCGGTTTGGCTCAGCGGATAGAGCATCGGCCTGTGGACTGAAGGGTCCCGGGTTCGATTCCAGCCAAGGGCACATGCCTGGGTTGTGGGCTCGATCCCCAGTAGGGGGCGTGCAGGAGGCGGCCGATCAATGATTCTCTCTCATCATTGATGTTTCTATCTCTCTCTCCCTCACCCTTCCTCTCTGAAATCAATAAAGAAATATATATTTTAAAAAAATAAATAAATAAAATTCAAAACTGAAGCCCTGCTGGATGTCACTATCCAGCCCCGCCTGACTCGCTCCATGGCCGGGCTCACACCTCAACAGCTCTCAGGGCCAGAAGCTCGATGCTGAGTGGCCAGGCTTCTGCTCGGATGGAGCTTTCTCAAGTGTGGGCCCCTGGGAGCCTCAGATGCTATCCCTAGAGCAGTCCTGCCATGAGGAGAGGAAATCTCACGCAGCCTGTGCTGCTGGGGGACAGCACCTTGCTGCTCTCCCAAAGGAATCACAGCCCCAGAACTGCAAGACGCACTCCTGCCCAGTTCCTTATAAGAGGAAACCAGCGCAGAGAGGTCACTAATTTGCCCAGAGCTGTCCTGGGCAGGGGCCTCCCTACCCTTCTCCACGAGCTGCCTCCAGCGCCGGGCCCACTCGGTGAGCTGCTGCGCATACGCCTTCTCGATGCGCGCCCGCTCATGCAGGCAGTTCATGAGGTCGCTGCACAGGCGGTGGCCATCGTCGATTCGCTTCACGGTCCGCTTGTAGTTGCCGACCTAGGAGACAGAAGCAAGCACGCTGGGAGGCTTGGGGCTCTGGGCAGCAGCCCACCTGACAGAGCCTCTGGGAGTAGGATAGCCTGGCCCTCACTGCTGTTGCAGCAGCCTCCATGCCCACCAGGCTCCCGAAGGCCCATCCCGCTCCCATTTGAAAGGCATCCCCACATCATTAGATGACAAGCTCCCGCTTTCACTTAACCAGCAGGAACTTACAAAACAGCCATTCGAAGCTTCTCAATGTCCACGTGGCCAGTGTCCCTGCTCTGGCCTATGGGTCAGGGAGGGAGACAGACCAGCTCAGGGATGGCTATGATGGAGGGAAGTGAGGGGCTTAGGGCACCCGGGGGGGGGGGGGCATCTTATGCAGACTGAGGGGCCAGGGACAGCTTTCCAGAGTAGGTGATGCCTAACTGGAGAGATTTAAAATAATAATGTTTTAGTAACTCATAGTAAAATGATCTTACATTACAGACTTTTGGCTAAAGGCCTTTGATCATCATGGGTATAAACAGGTGTCTTCTGCCTTGTTGTCATCACTTGCCGGATTATTATTGCCTTCCATCATAGCAATCAACACTATTTCCCACTTACTGAGCACCTACTATGTGCCAAACACCACAATAGGTGTACTACACCTCCAAATACTGCCACCACCGTAACAAGCAGGAATAACCGTCCCCGCTTTAAGATGAAGAGACCAAGGCTTAGAGAAGTCGCATCGTTTGCCAAGATCCCACAGCTGCAGACCCTTCTCTGCTTGGACAAGGACTAAGGTGAGCTTTGGCCACTTTTTCTCATATGTTAAAGGAGAGACTAGCTCATCTAAATTGTAAATAATAAACGGATAATTGAGAAAATTCTAGTGGCTAATTTGGAGGGATAATCGGGTGTTCAATGTTTCATTCTTTGAGCTGCTGGCTTCAAAGGGCACCGCGTAGCTCATCCTGGACACCAGAAATACCTGGTTCCTGGAGGAAATGGGGCAGAAAAACCATCTATTGTATTTTCAACCCCTTTCTCCCTGTCTTCAAAAACCCCAGCCAACCTTCTGCCAGTTTTAGCGTTTCTAAGTCTCTGCCTGGCTCATCATGCTCGTACTTCACCCCTGCTGAGAGTGAATCTGGAAGCTCCTGGAGAACAGGGTCCCACTCCTGCAGAAAAGGGTACGGTCCTCAGGCTGCGGAGACCAGCGGCACTGCTGCTCACTTCTGATTTACGCACAGTGTGGCTACCAGCGCCTCTCCTACCCCGAGCCTGGCTACCGGGTGAAGAAGGGGTTCTGAGGAGTGGTGGGAGGAGCCTGGGAAGGCACAGAACGCATGGAGATGGGCAATGGGGGGAGGGACTGAGATGTCGCGCTCCCATGGGGACAGAAGCCCTGGAAGTCAGGTGGCCTGGCAGCCTTCCCCAGAGGCCACTGAGATTTGCACCAGGCACTTGTGTTATTATTTATTAATTGTTGCATTATTTTCCCTCCATAGTCCCCCAGCCCAGGCCTGGCCTGGCTGTTAGCCCTCAGTCAGGGAAGCAGGTGAGCAGTGCACCAACACACACAGGCTGAACCCGAGCTTTCAGCCCTACCCTTCAGCAGCCCCTTTTTAGGAAGGCGAAAGCGAGCATTTCACAACCAGTTGGAAGTGACATCACATGTTCACTTCCCATTTGAAAGAGGGCCTTGCTGTCATTTTGAAATTTACAGCAAGGTGAAAAAAATCACCAACAAAACCCGTCAGTGTCGCTGAGCTGGTGGCCCGGAGAGCTGAGAGCATCACGGCCCGTGCGCACCTGACAGTCCCCAGGCAGCCACCACGCGAGCTGGCTTTCATCCCGTCACCAACAATATTCAAACTGGTCACCAACATCAAAACATGTCGGCTCTCCAGAAACCTGCCCATCTCTGACTTTCAAAACCCTTGTACAAAGATTTACAGAAAAGAAAAGGATGTTTCTTAACAAGGTCCATGTTGGTACAACCCATCAGCACATACAAGGTGAGGAAAGTAGGTTTACAGTTGTGAGTATGTGAAATACAGCTTATTCTTATTCTTTTATTATTATTTACTAGAGGCCCGGTGCACAAAAATTTGTGCACTCGGGGGGGGAGGGGCCCTCAGCCCGGCCTGTGCCCTCTCGCAGTCTGGGACCCCTCGGGAGATAACAACCTGCTGGCTTAGGCTTGCTCCCGGGTGGCAGAGGGCAGGCCCAATCCCTAGGTGCAGCCCCTGGTCGGGCTCAGAGCAGGGCCGATTGGGGAATTGGGGCACCGCCCCCTGTCATGCACAGAGCAGGGCGGATTTGGGAGGTTGCGATGCCACCCTCAGTCACGCTCAGGGTAGGGGCACTTCCCCCTGTCACACTCAAGGCAGGGTCGATGGGGAGGTTGCGGCGCCACCCCCTGTCATGCACAGAGCAGGGCCCATCAGGGGGGTTGGGGCTCCGTACCCTGTCACGCACAGAGCAGGGCCCATCAGGGGGTTGGGGAGCTCCCCCCTGTCACTCACAGAGTAGGGCCCATAGGGGAGTTGGGGCACTGCCCCCTGTCACACACAGAGCAGGGCCGATCAGGGGGTTGGGGCGCCGCCCTCTGTCACCCACAGAGCAGGGCCGATCAGGGGGTTGGGGCACCGCCACTCTCACACTCAGGGCAGGGCTGATGGGGAGGTTATGGCTCTACCCCGTCACACACAGAGCAGGGCCCGTAGGGGGGTGGGGGGGTTGGGGCGCCGCACCCTGTCACACACAGAGCCACAGGGCGATCAGGGGGCTGGGGAGCTCCCCCCTATCAGGCACAGAGCAGGGCTGATCAGGGGGTTGGGGTGCCTTCCCCTGTCACGAACAGAGCAGGGCGGATAGGGAGGTTGTGGCCCTGCCCCGTCACACACAGAGCCACAGGGCAATCAGGGGGTTTGGGCGCTGCCCCCTGTCACGCTGATCCCGGTGCCGGGAGGCATATTACCCTTTTACTATATAGGATAGAGGCCTGGTGCATGGGTAGGGGCTGGCTGTTTTGCCCTGAAGGGTGTCCTGGATCAGGGTTGGGGTCCCCACTGGGGTGCCTGGCCAGCCTGGATGAGGGGATGATGGCTGTTTGCAGCTGGTCACACACCCTTCAGGGTGGGGGTCCCCACTGGGGTGCCTGGCCAGTCTGGGTGAGGGGCTGAGGGCTGTTTTCAGGCTGGTGGGTGACTGAAGCTCCCAACCGCTCCTTTTTTTCTTTTTTTTTTTATTCTGGGCCAAGGCCTCTGCTGCTGAAAGCAGGTATCTGGTTTGTTTCGGTTCTATAATAGAAACACTGTATCATCTCCAGCTGAGATCCTGCCGGCTGAAAGCTGGTTTCTGGGGTTTTGTTTAGCTTCTATATTTGTTACAATGTTTCAAACTGCCAGCTCAGAGGCCGGCAAGGCAGGCAGGGAACGTTGGAGTCTGCAGTCACTGGAGCAAGCAAGCCTCATGTTCGCTTCCAGCTGCCTGGCTGCCGGCCGCCATCTTGGCTGGCAGTTAATTTGCATATCGCCCTGATTAGCCAATGGGAAGGGTAGCGGTTGTACACTAATTACCATGTTTCTCTTTTATTAGATAGGAGGATTAATTATTGTACTATTGTCCATTCAAACTGTAAACCTACTTTTGCCCCACCCTATATTTAAATAACTACTCTTGAAAATCTGAAAAGCAGCAAGGAGTTCAGGAAGGATGTTTCCAGAAGCACGTGTTGTATGTTTAAGTGCCGGCACTGTGACCACTGCTGGGCCACGGGGAGAAAGGAGTGCTCAAGGTGACAGGCACTGAAAAGCCATCTATGTCCCTAAGTCCATCTACATTCAGGCTCACCCCTCAGATATCAAGACGCTAAAGACAGATGCTCAACACACGTGTGCCTGGGCACAGGACCACGATGCTCGTCCTCTTGCTTCAGTACTGCCTGGCTGAGGGAGGGGCAGGGCGGGGAGGTATACTGAAGGCAACATCCAAGCTGAACTTTCAAGGACTTTCAAGGAGGCTGGCACATTAATGGGCAAGTAGGAGGCTGGCCACATTGATGGAGAGGCGAGGGAAAGGATTCCAGGCAGAGAACAGTGCTGGCAAAGTGAAGAAGTTGTGACAGCATGGAGACCTGGGGCACTGTGAGACGTCCACCAGGAATGGAACACAGAACACAGAACGCAGGGCAATGAGCAGAGACTTGGCCAGGGGTCAAGTGCAGCGGGTGGGGTGGGAGGTGGGGTCAGACAGTGAGAAATCTCCAGGGCGGGCCTTCACCCTGAAGGGTGCTGTGCTCAGTCCTGGTGGGCTTCGGGAGGAGGAAGCTCCTGGGGGAAGGTGTGAGAGTGCCTCCTGAGACTGGGGCGCAGCTGTGAGAGGAGAGCTAACACACGGATAACGTTAGAAAGGGGCGGGGACTGAGTGCCAAAGGCAGGGGGAGGAGAGGGGAGCAGACGGCTGTTGATGGAGTGTCCCATCCTACCTGCCCCAGTTTCAGGTCTGCAAGGCTCAGCTCGGCTTCCCCAGGGCGGCTTCCCTGCCGCCTGCCGTCCCAGCCGGACCACCAGTGCAGAGCACCTGCATCACCTGCACTTGAACACAGGCGAGACCAACTCCCCGGCCCGGACTCCTGCTGGCTGGTCCACCCGGGGCCACGAGGGCCCTTCCGAACACGGCCCCCATGGCCCGCAGTCGCAGCTGGTCCCGCACAGGTAACGATCATGCATGTTAGCTCCCTGCCGTGCTGGGCTGCAGGCCTCCTGGCAGCAGGTGCCGCACGGTCTCTCCCCAGCAGCAGCCTCATAATAGGGCCTGTCCACACCGAGCCGGGCGGGGTGCTGACAGCGCCACAGGGGCCACATCATCGAATCTGTCACAATCCGAGGCAGCGGGTGCTGCTTATGTTTCCATTTTACAGCAAAGAAACTGGTTTGAAGAAGCGAAGTCACCCATGATCACGCAGCCAGGAGGCAGAGCCCACCTTACAGAGCCTTCCGCAGGCCGAGAGCAGAGAAGGCATAGAGCCAAGACTTAATGGTTGGTATCAGGTCACATGTGTGCTTCCAACAGATTCAGGGAAGGCCACAGAGGTCAGGACTGTCAGGTAGCATGCAGGCCCTGTCCCTGATCCCGCCATGTGCTGGTGAGGCTATCAGGAACCCCAAACCTGAAAACTACTAAAACCGCTTGCTCAAGATGACCTTTATTTTACCCTCAGAACACTCATGCCCTGTAACCTGCAGCCCTGAGGCCTAAGCACACTGCCCCCTCCACACCTGGAGGCACGTTCAAGGGCGAGCCAGCTGTGCCGGGCGGAGTGGACAGAGCATGCCGAGAATAAACCCATTTGTCTTTGCTTCTTCAGGCGAAAGCAGATGTTCTTGTCTACCGACAGTGTGACAGCTAAGAATTTAGATGGGAGCCTAAGAGCTTAAATCAATGGCTTGTTAAAACTACTGGATTTAACATATGCTGATAACATATTCTGGCAACTTTCACCTTTTTTTCTTTTTTCTTTTTAACCAAGCAGCTGCAGGCTTCTGTAATAGCACTGCATTTAGTTACTTCATTTTCCCAGGCGCTTTCTGTCATCAACTGGGTCATTACAGTGATGCTGCCAAACGCGGCTGCAGGAACAGGCATGCCGTGCGCTGAGACCGCATCGCCACAGCAGAGGCCAGGACTCCCAGCCAGAACCTGTCCCGACACCTGACACCACTTTACATGTTCCCATTCCCTTAACCCTCACATATGCTAGGATGTGGGTATCAGCATCACTCCCACTCTACAGATTGGGAAATTGAGGCAAAGACAAATTAGCAACTTGCCCAAAGCCACATACACGTGAAGTGACAAGCCTGGGAGTCAAACCCAGGTCACCTGGCTTCAGAGCACGTGTGTGAACCTGCCCCGCTGCCTGTGTCGGTCTCTCTTGAAGGCCTTCTGTGTGCTCCATCCCCTCCGCATCGCCACCTAGCTCAAGGCAGGTACTGATTAATACCAGAAGCAATGTCATTCCTTTAGGAAAAAAATTTTCCCCAAGACTCTAAAGCAGCGGTTCTCAACCTGTGGGTCGCGAGACCTTTAGCGATCGAACGACCCTTTCACAGGGGTCGCCTAAGACCATCCTGCATATCAGATATTTACATTATGATTCATGACAGTAGCAACATGACAGTTATGAAGTAGCAACGAAAATAATTTTATGGTTGGGTCACAACATGAGGAACTGTATTTAAAGGGCCAGAAGGTTGAGAACCACTGCTCTAAAGGATTCTGTCTATGGTTTGGCTCAGCAGTGAGAATCACGAGGACTTGCGTTTCTAAAGGCCAGCCCACCAGGAGCTCCCAGGAAGTCTGCACAGCCACCACTGGCTCCTGAGTGTCCTTCTAAGCTGCACAGCCTTCCTGGGGCCGGCACGCGGGGCCTGCCTGTCTGCGAACAGGGGGCAGAGGGGCAGCCTGAATTCCAGCATTTGTCCCACGGGCACCACCAACTGCATCCTGTGACCTCCAGTTCTAACACAGCTCCATCCAGTTTCACCATCAACGTCCCCTAGGCAGTGGGAGTGCACCTGACAATGCCAGGAAGCCGCTGCTGCCCACAGGCCGGGACACACCCGTGACTCTGTCGCCGCCCGTCAGAAATGTTCTGCCTTCTAAGAAATGTTCCCTCAGACGATGTGCCTCTCTGGCTACTGAAATTTGAGCTCTGGCCCAGATACCCACCAGGAAGGTGCTATCACCTAAGGGGCAGGGACAGAGGGCACTGGCACCCCTGTGCTATTTCATTTACTCGGATCCCATGGAAGCCAGCTACCCTCCTTGAGGGTAGGGACTCAGACGGCCACATTCCTTGTTGGAGCCTCAAAGGGCCTACCACACAGTAGGTGATCAATAAACACATACTTTTAATAAAATGAAGTATTCAGCTAAAAGTTAATATTGAGCTTTCCCCCAATACATAGGAAAGAAAAGTGTGGATAGAAGTTTGAGCTCCTGGACCATCTTTTCTAAACTTGGCCACCTGTGATCACTTATCTATTAGTCTATAATATCAGATGGTATTTGATGTCAGACAAAATTATACACTTAATTATTCTAAGTTTATACAACTCCTTTGTGCTCATGCCCAGTAAGACCCAGGCCATCATCCTCACCTTCTGCACCACTAGAGCCTCCAGGGTCAGAAAAGCACCCACGTGGGAGCCAATGTCTGCATTCTCACTTCATCCTGGCTGCCTCCCTCAAAGGCCAGTATCATCCCCTCTTTACAGATGAAAAGCCTGAGGCTCATAGTGTCAAGCAACTTGCCCAAGGTCACACAGCTAGTAAGGGCACAGCTAGGATCAAACCTAGATATTTTCATTTTTTTAAAAATATATATATTTTAAATATATTTTTATTGACTTCAGAAAGGAAGGGAGAGGGAGAGAGATAGAAACATCAATGATGAGAGAGAATCATTGATGGGCTGCCTCCTGCATATCCCCTTACTGGGGATCGAGCCCGCAACCCAGGCATGTGCCCTTGACAGGGATCGAAACTGGGACCCTTCAGTCCACAGGCCGATGCTCTATCCACTGAGCCAAACCAGCTAGGGCAGAACCTAGATCTTTTCAACTGCAAAGCCAGTGCTCTTTCCATGAAACCCATGGCTACAGGGAAAGTTACAGGGGTTTTACCATGAGAATAAAATTTGATCAAAAAAGGACTTTCCTTCAACCAGCAGGCAGGAAAAGTATGACTACCAAAACCACAGAATAATCTAATCAGGAAGGGAGTTCCTCATAGGCTCAGACAGACAGGAAGATGCTCCAACCAGCTCCAGGGCAGTGTGTTTAGCCCTCTGGCCATTTGCCTGCACTGGCCAGCATATCACATCACCGCCGTCTGTTTTTCTACACAAAACTGCCTTTCAGGCTAAGCCCAGTGATTTGTATATCTCACTCTAAGTCATACATGGTTGAACATGAAAAGGAAGATCAGAGAATGGACAAACTGACAAGACCTCTAAAGCACCTAACTTTTCTAGCAAGGCAGCTTCACTGACAGCTTAGCCATCCTGTTGCCATCCAAATCTGACCACAAATGCCTGGCTGGTTTGGGGGTATGTTTATCCCTCCCCCCCACACACACACAGTCCTGGCAGGCAGGCATCAGCCTGATTTCTGTATCATGGGGGGAAAGCCTGGGCATTACCTCCCAGAAGCTGTCGCTGGACACTTCTACTCCAACGGAATCATCGTAAGTGACAGACATCTCTCCGAAGGGTGAGGGAGCAGCAGGTCAACTGCAGACACTCCAACA
The DNA here is from genome assembly GCF_000147115.1 of Myotis lucifugus. Taxonomy (NCBI): domain Eukaryota; kingdom Metazoa; phylum Chordata; class Mammalia; order Chiroptera; family Vespertilionidae; genus Myotis; species Myotis lucifugus. Next base: position 151,297 of record NW_005871834.1, on the reverse strand, counting down.
AGGAAGACAAACCTACAAGAAAAACATATCATTGTGATTTTGAACTCCCAAGGTAAAAGCAAGCCATCCCCATTGAAGATTTCCATTTCCAGCATTGCCTGCATACAAAACAGTCTAAAATGTTTCCTTTAGTTGGGAGAAGGTCCATAAACTCATGTGTATTTCACATTAACAAGTAAACCTCCTCAACATCCTGCTGGAGAGCTAGAAGAGCTTTCAGAACAGTTTGTGTTCTGAAATCAACAGATTGATGCCTTCACTAAACACTCTTGCTCATCCCTTGGAGAACGAGGCACAGAACACGTGAGGAGAGCAGCAAATGAGGGCAGAGCCCTTGCATCTCTGGGCTCACTCTGTCCCAGCCTGTCCTAGCCATCCAGCAGGGAGAGGATGGGGTAAACTGTGAGTGGAAATAATCCCACCTTTGACATGACTCTCCACTCTTCACAGGGTTCCAGCACATTCTGACTGTGCCGGGCACTGTCCTCCCCGACCCAGGGCTGACTCATCTCAGCCACTGAAACCCCAAATTCAGACCAATTTCTTTGGACACCATCTGTGTGAGGGTCAGCTACACAGAGTAAAGACGAACAAGCGAAAGTGACCGTTTCTGAGTGCAGATGCAGTGTTCTCAACCCAGCAAGGGTCAAGGGGCAGTTCTCCCCTGCTGGAGGGAAGAAGCTGAAGCACATTCGGAAGCACAGATCACTGCGATGGAATGACCTGTCCACAGGGATGAGACGCCACCCTCCTTCCCATCACCCTGTGTTCAGATCACACAGCCAGATCCAAAACTCTAACCACAGAGTCAGGATTCAAAGGCTCAGCTTCGTGACAGCAGGGAGCAGGTGGGGTGGGCAGGCAGAATGCCCTACACTGCTACACCTGCAGGCGCAAGGCTTGGTTTGTTCTAGGACCTCAGCTGTGGGCAAACTACGGCCCGCGGGCCGGATCCGGCCCATTTGAAATGAATAAAACTAAAAAAAAAAAAAAAAAGACCGTACCCTTTTATGTAATGATGTTTACTTTGAATTTATATTAGTTCACACAAACACTCCATCCATGCTTTTGTTCCGGCCCTCCGATCCAGTTTAAAACCCATTGTGGCCCTTGAGTCAAAAAGTTTGCCCACCCCTGTTCTAGGTCCTTTACTTATGTTATCACATCTAATCCTCATGATTCCCTGTGAGACAGTCTAGAGCAGCGGTTCTCAACCTGTGGGTCACAACCCCTTTGGAGGTCGAACGACCCTTTCACAGGGGTTGCCTAAGACCATCGGAAAACACATATATAATTACATATTGTTTTTGTGATTAATCACTATGCTTTAATTATATTCAATTTGTAACAGTGAAAATACATCCTGCATATCAGATATTTACATTACGATTCATAACAGTAGCAAAATTAGTTATGAAGTAGCAACGACAATTATTTTGTGGTTGGGGGTCACCACAACATGAGGAACTGTATTAAAGGGCCGCGGCATCAGGAAGGTTGAGAAGCGCTGGTCTAGAGCCACAGTAAGGAATACAGGCTCTAGAGTCAGGCTTCCTGGGCTCCAATCCTAAATCCATTACTCACTGTCTGGACAGCAGAGGGCAAGTTACCCGACCTCTCTATGCCTCAACGGCTTTATCTGTAAAAGACAGACAATAAGTAAATCAGAACTGCTGAGAGGGTCAGATGAGGCAATACATACAAGGGCTTAGAAACAATACATGGCCCATAGTAAGTGCTATGAACATAGTAAATAATAATGTGATTATTATTCAACTAGAGGCCTGGTGCATGAATTTGTGCACAGGTGGGGTCCGGCCAGTGGGGGGGCGGGGGAGGTTGGCTAGCCGGCCGACCCCGCCCCCTGGTCAAACTTCTGGTCAAGGGGACAATTTGCATATTGGCCTTTTATTATATAGGATAGTAACTATTATTAGTATTACTAGCATTACTTTGGTCTATACCAGTGATGGCGAACCTATGACACGAGTGTCAGAGGTGACACGTGAACTCATTTTTTTGGTTGATTTTTCTTTGTTAAATGGCATTGAAATATATACAATAAATATCAAAAATATAAATCTTTGTTTTACTATGGTTGCAAATATCAAAAAATTTCTACATGTGACACGGCACCAGAGTTAAGTTAGGGTTTTTCAAAATGCTGACACGCCAAGCTCAAAAGGTTCGCCATCACTGGTCTATACTTTACAGTTGAAAAAACTGATGCTTGGACAAGTAACTTGCCCAAGGTTCGCCCAAGTAATGAATGATAGAGACCAGCATTTGACACCAACTCTGCCTGTTTGCTAAGGTAACATCATGTCCAATTTAAAGAAGATCTATAACCTCAGATCTACTTGCTAGTTAAGAGGGTTTAATCTGGTGGAGCTTCCAAAGGTAAACACAGCACTGTATGCCCAATGAATTCAAAGACAGGTTATGGTACTTCAAAGCCACAGCTATAATGCATGCAAGTATAACCAGGCAGTCGTATGGGTGCCACCCACACACTCGTCCTGACAGCACGCTGACTAAATCTCTGCTCCGTCATCACAGGGGCAGTGTGGCATCAACCACAGGGCTACCACAAAGGCCTGACAGGCCACCTGCCTGGGCCATCGTACCACCTTGTTTCGTAGCATCCCCCTTTCCATAGAATCCTGTGCTCTGAGTCAGGGCCCTCCTCGAAGCACCCAGCCTGCATTTGCTGCAGCAGAAAGCCGTCTACCCAGCACACCTGGTCTCTGCTCCAGGCTCCTCAGGGAATATCTGGGCGTTTGGCTCAGGCAAGTCTCAAAGTGGTCCAATCAAGCGGCTGGCTGGCTGCCGGGCCAGCTCCAGGGAGCAGTTACAGGGAGGAAGGGCACCTGCTCTGGATGGAGAAAAGCTCAGAGGAATTCCTTTCTGCCTGGGTTCAGCCACGGTTTAGATACTAATGGAAGATCAGTTCTGCACAAGATTTATTAATTAATAGAAGAACATAATTTTTAAAATTGTATATCATCAGTCAACAGTGGCCTGAACGAAAAGTGTACTGTCAGTCACCAGTGACTGACGAGGTCCGGGCAGAAAGTATAGTGTCAGTCACCGGCGACTCACATGGCGCTTAACGTGTTAAGCATCCTTTGAAGCACAATGTTACCTATATTCAACAACCTCATTTATTTTTCATTAACAGTCCCATGAGGTAGGTATTTTTATTTCCTTTCCACAGATGAGAAACTAAAGATCAAGTAACTTGCTTAAGATTATAAATGGTGAGATCAAGAATCAAAACCAGGTTCTGTGATTCTAAAGTTCAAGTTTTTCCTATTATACTACATTGCAGATCTATATATATAAAAGCCCAGCAACTGGAATGGCGGAACAACCGAACGACCAGTGGCTATGGTGTGCACTGCGGCAGCCAACCAGCATGATCCGGGCCCTGATCGGCCCAGCTGGCCTGGCCCCTGATTGGCCCCCAACACCCTGATTGGGGGCAGGGCCAACTGCCCACCCCCCCGCTGGCCTGGCCCAATGGGCCCCCATTGGGGCAAGCCAGCCAGACCCCACCTGTGCACGAATTCGTGCACCAAGCCTCTAGTAATTAAATAAGTTCATAGGTATAATGAATAAAATGCTGTGAAAATATCAAGAGAGCAAGAATGAATCCTTTCATGAACGGGGCATGGGAAAAGCTGGAGTGAGACTTACAGGGAGATGGGCTCTGTTTAAGTACACAAGAGAGGGGCCTCCTATCTGTAAGGGGAGGAGGGGATCAAAGGGAAGCCAAGGAATCTCATCTGCCCCTGGAAATCCATGGTTGGTGATTTTACAAAAGTAAGAGAATCAGCTGTCAGCCTTCAGGGCTCAAACAAAAAATGTCCTCCACAATGTATAGTTAGATCTGTTCATTTATGGCCAGGATTTGACTGATACCACTGACTCAATATGGCACAATGATCAACCACTATTCCTGGGCCCATAAGACCTGAGTCACACCAGCCATAGTTGGGTTCAGGAAGGGACTGGAAGGAAAGAACCCATAAAACATCATGCGACTCAGTGACACAATGGTCTTGTGTCAACAAAAATTGGAAAGAGAGGAAGACCTGCCATTATCAGCTGCACTTGGTGAGCCTCATTCATTCAAGATCTAAGTTTCAAAAACTGAGATAGTGCTGGGAATACAGATAGACCATGGGCTAGACCTCAAATTCTTTTTAAATAAAACTGGAAAACAATGAAACTGGACTAGATTAGTGAGAATCAGGAAGTCCCAAATGTTAACTTTGTCAAATACAAACAGAAAAAATATTCTTTGCCCTTTTAATACCGTACATAAAATGAAATTGATTGATGTGAAAATGCTTGATGACAATCAAAATAAGACCTCAGAATGCCTGCTCTACATAAGGCAAGAAAAATGGCAATATCCAATGTTAAGGGGTCTTAATGTACTAAATTGGGCATTCTTTTTTTTTTTTAATGTATTTGTAACCTAGAAAATTGTAATCTAAAAAATCTATTTTTCCATAGAGAACTCAAAGATAGTTTGGCAGAGAAAGGAAGGACAGGAAGAAGGATGGATTATCCATGGTCCTATCACGGGAAGACAACACAATGTATTTTCCTTCCTCACAGCTGTTTTCAGACATCACCTATTCCCTCCTTAAAGTAGGGGGCGGGGTGAGGTGGACACGTGTGACCTGGGGGCCTAGAGCTGCAGAAAAATAACACTCAGGTAAGAGGAGAGGGCACAGGACACAGCCTACAAAGAGCAAATGAACTTCTTGGACAAAGCCCCTGAAGTCCAAACACTGGCACTCTGTTCTCATATACGGGCACTCACTTGAGTGCGGTAACCTAGTGGGAACCAGCTGCAGACCAGGCCACACCCAGGAGCCATGCTCAACCCCACAGAGAAACCAAGAAGTTTCTTGGCCAAAGTTGTCCGTGTTTGTGTCAAATCAAGAATGCCTGCTTCAACCACACATGGTTCTGCTGTTCCACCTGGGAGCTCAGGGTGGGAATAAAGCAACATCAAAGCAGCCCCTAGGTACCAAGCATCTCTTATCATCAATAGGTGGTCTAGGTGAGCTTTAAATATATCATTTTTGTTCCTTAACACTTGGATTGCGGGAAACGAGTTAAGTCGGCTCGCGTGAATTGCGCGTACTCCGCGGGAGCCGTCTTGCAGCTCATCTATCCTATATAATAAAAGGCTAATATGAAAATCGACCAAACGGCAGAACGACCGGTTGCTATGATGCACACTGACCACCAGGGGGCAGGTGCTCAATACAGGAGCTGCCCCCTGGTGGTTAGTGTGCTCCCACAGGAGGAGTGCTGCTCAGCCAGAAGCTGGGCTCACAGCTGGCAAACGCAGCAGTGGTGGCAGGAGCCTCTCCTGCCTCCACGGCAGCACTAAGGATGTCCGACTGCTGGCTTAGGCAGGGAGTGGACCTGAGCTGTCAGTCAGACATCCCCTGAGGGTTCCCAGACTGCACGAGGGCACAGGCCAGGCTGAGGGATCCCTCTGAGTGCATGAATTTCATGCACTGGGCCTCTAGTCTATAACAATAAAAGCATAATATGCTAATTAGACTAAACGTCCTTCCGAATGACCTTCTGGACAAAGCCAGGGCTGCGAGGGAAGCCCGGGTCCCAGGTGCCAGAGGGAAGCCGGTGCCAGCAACCAGGGGAAGGAAGGCCTACTCTTGCACAGATTTCGTGCATCGGGCCTCTAGTAAATGCTAAGCTGGGATTCCACCCAGGCGTCTGGCTCCATGCTGCCGACTCCAGCAGGACACTGCATGACCAGCCCCGTCATTCCCAGACCTGGGAACCCTGCTTGGCTGGGAGGCTGCTCCCTCAGGGAAGGTAATATCGCTGCCCAAATATCCCCAAAGGCCCTGGGCCTGTCAGGGAATATTACTCGAATTTTTTTCCTGCAGAAATGTGAATCTGGCTTTAGTACCCACTGATAAAGTTGGGGAAACCAAGGCTTCTGAGGGCAACAAGAGAGAACCTTCAGGCCCATTCCTTCAAAAGGAGATCTGACCGGGTAAACTTCCTGGTCCTGCTTCCCCGCTCTGCTAGGGTCTGAGCCAAACCTGCCCCTCAGCAAGGCTGTGCCCATGCTGTGAAACTCTGGTCTGTACTGCCACATGGCACTGAGTGTTCCTGAGATGTACTTAGCAAAGCCAAACCCATAATGTGCGTTTAATAATTAACTAGGTACTTCTCCACGGGCGGTGACGTTCCTGGGAAGACAGTGTGGCATCTGGGCTCCACCCCTGTGGACTCAGTCAGCCATCCTGAGAGCCTGTCCTCTGAAAGGCAAGGTCATCACCGGCGCTCCCTCCCTCCTGAGCTAGGAATGGCTCCGGGATGATAAGGGACAGGTGAGCCAGAACTGCTCTTTCCGAGGACAGGACAGACTGCCACTTCAGTGTATTTCAGCCTGTCCACTACCCAGTAGGTGACTGGTTGCTTCTTTCTTTCTTTCTTTTTTAAAATATATTTTATTGATTTTTTACAGAGAGGACGGGAGAGGGATAGAGAGTTAGAAACATCGATGAGAGAGAAACATCGATCAGCTGCCTCCTGCACACTTCCTACTGGGGATGTGTCCGCAACCCAGGTACATGCCCTTGACAGGAATCGAACCTGGGACCCTTCAGTCCGCAGGCTGACGCTCTATCCACTGAGCCAAACCGGTTAGGACTGGTTGTTTCTTCCTAGAGAAACTGAAACCCAATACTCAAATATAATGCTGAGTGAGCTCTATGAACTCTGAACAAATGCTACACATAAGTGCTCCTGTGGGAGACTCCTGCGCATGCTTAGACCCTTGGTGACCTTAAATTCAGTTGCTTGTGGGACAGGGACTATGTGCTTCCGTCTGAACCTTGTCTGCCCATCAGAGGCTGTAGAAGCAGCAAGCTTGACAGCAAGACAATCAAAGTACAAAGATGTACAAATCATCACCTCGCCTCCCACTCCTGAAAACACACCGGCGCTCCACGTGATCCTGGCACATGGCAGGCCCTCCATCAATGTCTGCTGAATACATGTTCTATGAGGAGACACGGGTCCAGCTCTCTGGATTCCATTGACTTCTGCCACTGACGTATCTAAACACTGGTGAGTCAGAGCCACTCCTAAAATGATTCGCTGAGTCTCAGAGGCTAATGGAGGTGGCCGAGGGTGCCCTTGGCCCAGGCTGGGAGCGGCACAACCTCCTTCCTCCCCGCTGAGCCTGATAACAGGTATCCAGTAAACAAAAGGTACAAGTTACATAAGTACATCTAGCTCCTTCTGAATGCCCTTAATTTGTTCCAAAAAAGAAAAACAACAGAACAGGCTGTTGGGCCAAGAGGCTATTACTATAAAGCAAGGACATTCTGAGCGAAGGCGCCGTTGCTCGCGTCCCCAGCCAGCCTCCGGAGAAAGCCCTCTCTAGTCCTCTGTCACCGCAGAGGCAGCGCGTGAGGAAGGTGTCCTCGAAGCTGCCCCACACACAACGCTGCCAGGCTCTGTGCTGCCCTGCAGGACTCAGAGCTGGTTTGTTTCTTCAAATTCATTATCCAGGGTGGAAAATTCTTTTATTTAATTTTTAACAAGTTGAAAGGCTTTTTTCTTTCAATTACAGTTGACATTCAATTTCATATTAATTTCAGGTGTACAGCACAATGGTTAGACATTTATATAACTTACAAAGTAATCCCTGATAAGTCTAGTACCCACCTGGCATCACATAATTATTATAATATTATTGACTATATTAGGGTGGAAAATTCGTCATTAATTGGGAAATGACTATAATTCCTTCTAAGTCACTGTTTGGCCCAGAGTTAGGGGAGGATCATTCCTTAAGTAAGGACATATTTACCCATTCATTCTACAAACACATGTTTGAGTACCTACTATGTGCTGGGTTCTTCTCTAAGTCACTAACAAGACAGACAAGGTCCCTGCCCACCCGGGGCTGACATCCTCAGGCAGACTGACATGAAATGGAGGGAGAACAGAAGGGAGGGGCTTGTGGATCCCAGGTGGATAGCAAGTGGGCATAGGGGCAACAGCCAAGGTCCCAGAGGAGTGCTGGGCCTGTCCTGAGGTGGCCCTGAAGACTCTGCAGCTTATTGGTAAGCTGCATGGTAACTCAGATTCTGTTATCTGTGCTACCAGGTGCAAAATTCAAGCCTCAAGTGCTTATAAGATATGCTGTTGGCCCTGGCCAGGTGGCTCAGTTGGTTGGAATGTCATCCCATACACCAAAAAGATGCCGGTTCCATTCCTGGTCAGGGCACATACCTCGGTCACGGGTTTGTTCCCTGGTCGGGGCATATACAGGAGGCAACTGATCAACGTTTCTCTCTCATATCAATGCTTCTCTCTCTCTCATCAATAAATGTATCCTCGGCTGAGGATTAAAAAAAAAAGATATGCTGCTGAAAACCAAGCACATGGATGCACCCTCATTTCATGCTTGCCCTTACGCACTGTTACAGGCTTCTCAATGTATGACAGATTTAACAAAGAAAATACCTATAGCCTTTGACCCAGCTATTTCTTCTAAAACTTTATCCCACAAACTCACCCAAGAGTTAAATGTAGGTATTCATGGAGGCAACAAAATATACACACTGAAAACCACTTCCCTGTCCATCAAGAATGAAAACTGGCCCTGGCTGGCGTGTCTCAGTGGTTAGAGCCAACCCGCACACCAAAGGGTCTCATGTTCGATTCCCGGTCAAGGGCATGTACCTGGGTTGCAGGTTTGATCCCCAGCCCTGGTCAGGGCACATGTGGGAGGCAACCAATCGATGTGTCTCTCCCACATCTATGTTTCTCTTTCTCTACCTCCTCCTCTCTCTTCCCTTCCACCCTCTCTAAAAATCAACGGATGAGGATCAACAAAATAAAAATGAAAACTGCCAGTCCACCTGTGGAGAGGAGCGCAGCAGCAGAGGAGGGGTGGGCAGGACTGTGCACAGACATGAGATGTTCCCACACATTAGATGAAAACAGTGGGTTGTAGCACAGCAGACACAGTCTGATCCTACCGGTATTACAAAACAATTAGGCACCCACAGCAGTCTACCGATCACAACAACTCGTAAGGGAAGTATGAAATGAGGGTGCGCACATGTGGTTGGTTTTCAACAGCACATCTTATATGCGCTTGAGGCTTGAATTTTTCATCCAGTAGCACAGTGGGTCTCAGACTCGCTCTGGGGAGTGCTGTGGGGGTGGGAAGGGGACTTTAGCATTTCACCTCGTAACTTTCTCATCTATTTGAAAATTGTGACTATAGGCAAATAATATTTTTAGAATACAAAAACTAGTTAACAAAAAGACTCCACTTTGTTTCATTAATGGCCTGCACTGAAGTGAAGGGGGGTCACTCTGCACCCATGGCCACACCACAGCTTCGAGAAAGGACATCTGCCCACACACATTTCAAGGACTGACGGTCAGGAACCCCACCTGCTCAGTGGGTGGTAGGACAGCAGACACAGTCTGATCCCACCGGTATTACAAAACAATTAGTGTGATCCTGCCAGAGGTGTGTGATCCACCCTCGCCTCTCCCCTGGGCGACTGCAGTCAGTTCCGATCAGCTGTCCCAGCTTCCTCGTCCCGTCCGTCTATTCTCAACATAGTGACCCTCTGAAAACATGTCAGACCACGTCTCCCCTCTTAAGCAGAGCCAAAGCCCCCGAGTGCTCCGCAGAGTGCAGCCGCCTGCTCACCCCCACCAGCGACCTCCTCTCAGCCCTCATTCCCGTGCCACTCTCCCCACTGCCCCAGCTGCAGCCCAAGACCTCTGCTGCTGGTGACACTGCCAGGCACAGCCACACTTGCTCTTCTGCTCCAGGTCTTTCTCCAGGGAGCCCACAGCAGGAGACAGGCTGCCCCTCGCCCCTCGCCCCTCAGGCGGGTATCAGCCCCAGCTCAGGCAGGTCTTCTCCAACCCATCCCCGCTCTGGGCACTCCCAGGCCCCTTCTGTTTTTGCTTTCTCTCCGAAGCACAGCTTCCTTCCAACAAGGTACATTGTTTACTTAACTGTGCTGCTCACTGACTGCCCCCCACTGAACACAAGCTCTGGGAGGGCAGGGGTTTTGTCTGTTGTGTTCACTGCTCTAGTCCCCATCCCGTGTCTGACCTGTGGCAGTCACTCGGGAAAGACCTGGATGGGAGAAGCTGAACTGAAGAGTCTGGGTCATTTTTATTTATACAGACTGGTTCCGCAGATCAAAAATAATTGGAGCATTTATGTGAAGATGGTTCAACTCTAGTGGTTAGAATCCTTTTATAAACACTACTGCACACGTTAAACGAAACCACAAATGGGTTCAGCAACCATAGTGGGGATATGTGGCTCAGTCCCCAGCTGTCTGTCACCAGCCACACAGGGAGCCCCTCTGCCACTCAGTCCCATGGGGACTGAGCACCGCTGGGGCCCCAGGTCCTGGGTCCGCTCTGCCTCCAGCCTCGGCCTGGCAGCCCATCAGCACCCAAGAGAAAGGATGGGCCCCTGCTTCTCCCCAGCTCGAGCCGCCTCCCCCATGCTGGGTGCTCAGGGAGTAAGGCCTGGGGTAATGCACCGCTTTGCACCATTAGCAAAACAGGAACACTTTTTCTACTCGCTCGAATGTCTGGCACAGCCTATTCTGTTTCCAGTGATTTCATCTGGAAAAGTGAACATTCCTCAAAGGAAGAGAGAGAGATCAGCAAATCAAGTGACTTATATCTCTGGAAAATCGTGTAGTGCATTGACTTCAACAACAGCAAACAGATTGTTCACTGCAAAGTGCTTGATTTTTTGTTTTGTTTTGTTTTTCCTGATGAGTGATTCTTCATTGTTTTACTTTCAATTACAGTTTCCAATAAATATTATTTAGTATTAGTTTCAGGTGCTCAGTGCTCAGTTGTTTTTAAATCCTTACCCGGGGATGTGCTCATTGATTTTAGAGAGAGGGGAAGGGAGGGAGGGAGAGGGAGAAGGGGGGGGGGAGAGGGGGAGAGAGAGAGAGAGAGAGAGAGAGAGCGAGAGAGAGAACATCGATCAGTTGCCTCCCATACATGCCCCGACTGCGGATCAAACTGGCAACCTATTTTTTTTTTCATCTGTGGAATCAGTCTGTATGTGCCCTGACCAGGAATCGAACCCACAACCTTTCGGTGCATAGGATTCAGTGCTGGGTTTTAAAGGCTGCCTCCTCAGGGAAGCCCTCGGAGGCCTGGGAAGGTCCTCTAGCAGCACCCATCAGGATGGGCAGTGGGCACACTCAAGTGCTTCCAGAGATTGAAAAACAGCACCTCTGGGCAGAAAAAGCTAGGGGTTGCCATGGAAACCATCTCCTGAAACTACCAGTTTCAGGGATTCCAAGAGCTTGGTGGCACAGAACTTCCTGCTGCAAACTGAAGGAGGAGCTGGTGAGAGGGAATTTAGGAACTCTATTAGGACACAACCATTTCAATGAGAACAAACACGGCTCAGGCTTTAGAACACGAAAGGAAAGAAAAAGAGTGGGGAAAGGACATCTGATTTTATTAGTCAATAGTACAGAGCAACCCTCTTCCTCCTGCAGGAAAAACAATTGTGTTGGGGAAGGTTAAAGAAAAACAAATTCTTCTAAACAGACCAACCCAGAGAAGCTACTCCCCAGCATCAAACCGGGCGGTACCGGGGCTCAGCACAGCATCAGCTCTGAAGCAGGCACGTTCCCCCTCGGGTGACACCTGGCTTCCTCAGCTTCCTCCTTCAACCCCTGACAGGTCAAGTCCAAATGACACCTTTGGGACGCAAGGGCTGTCAAAACCAACGAGGGTTCTGTTCCACCAACCTGCGTCCTCATTGCCCGCCCTTTCTTCCCCTGCCATCTCCAGTCTGTCCTTACAGCAAACAAGCCATCTGGGGTCTGCTTTTTCCAATTGCATAAGCAGTTCCCCTTTGTCCCCGTCTTCCTGTCACTTCTAGTGGCCGTAAAACATCAAGACTTGTCTTTCCCAGTCACAGTCACGCCACGGCTCATGCAGCGTCCCAATTTCTGTCCTGCTACTTCGCTGGGGGCTCTAGGCGCATGCATTCTAAAGACAGTTCGTGAATCTCTCAGACCGTTTAAAAAGCAGGATTTTAAACTGACATTCTCAATCTGCATTTAAGGGGCAGATTACACACCCATGAGAAAGGATGGGAATATACCCCAGAGGTGGGGGAGAAAAAATGACCCCAAAAACACGTAGGCAGAAACATGTTGCTGCCTTTGGGGGTCCTGTTTGTTTCACATGATGAATCAGAATATTTCAGGAGGTGCAATAGCACGTGCAAGGTTACACATGAACAAGAAATGGGCAGAAAAGGGAAGAGCAAGGAACGAGGTTCCATGAAAAGGAGACTGGAGCTGGAGTGGAGACAGTGAGCCTAGCTTCCAATTTCTCCCTTGGAAGGTACAGAAATCAGGTGGGCTGTTTTGTTTGTTTGTTTTTAAGAAACTTCAAGTGAATAAACATTTATAATTTTTTAAATATAGAATTCCTTTAACGTGTAAGTTTTCAGAGGATTCAGACTCAATCCATTCAACCCTACCTTGACACAAGCTATCCACACATGGACATCCTGGTGGACAAATGTCCTTTAAACTTCCTGGGATGGTGTGATTGTCTAAACACAATTAATTCCCCCCAAGAGACAAGAATGGTGGTAATCAGTCTGGCTTAGGGAACCACTGGCTATACCCTACTGGGAATACAATTAAAACAAACAAAAAAAAAAGACATTCACACAACACAAACAACAGAAAAACAAAATCAGTAAAGCTACATGGAAAAAACTTTAATTTTCGATGGTTCAGAAGTCAATTTTCACTCTTACAAGGGGCTCTCGGGGCCAAAATTTGGAAGCTGGTCCCAAATTTGCCATTAAAGAGCTATGGAACCTTGGGCATCATTTCAGCACCCTGCTATCTTTACTGGAAAATCAGAGTGTGAGATTAAACAAACTCTTAGATTTCTGAGCTTAAAATGTTTTTAAAAAGCCTCCTACTGGCAAGAGCTTACGGGAGAATTGAGTGATTACAGCCAAGTCATTATAAGCGTTGTGCACTGGCAGTGACCTTCACGGCTGCAAAGTGCTTTCCTCCTCTATCCGACCGGAGCCTCACAGCCACCCTGCAAGGGTGTCCTTGCCAGGACCCCGAAGTCCAAGCCTGACCTCACTCCCAGAGGCCCACGGTGAAGCCAGCCCCTGCTTCTGAGCACACCCACACCCCAGAAATTACGTCCAGTGTTGGTGACAAGTCCTGCACATACAAATCCCAGGGCTTAAAGGGGAAGTCGACAGCAATTAACATGTGCATTTTATAAAGGAGTAAAAAGAAGCATGACTGTCAGTAACCACAGCCTCATGCACTCTGACCCTGGGTCCCAGGGCTTCTCACTGAAGGACACGCCCCCCCCCCTTTTTTTTGTTAATCCTCACCTGAGGATATTTTTTCCATTGATTTTTTTTAATAATATATTTTATTGATTTTTCACAGAGAGGAAGGGAGAGGGATAGAGAGTCAGAAACATCGATGAGAGAGAAACATCAATCAGCTGCCTCCTGCACACTCCCCACTGGGGATGTGCCCGCAACCAAGGTACATGCCCCTGACCAGAATCAAACCCGGGACCCTTGAGTCCGCAGGCCGACGCTCTATCCACTGAGCCAAACCGGTTAGGGCTCCATTGATTTTTAGAGAGAGTGAAAGGGAGGGGGAGAGGCAGAGGGACAGAAACATTGATGTGAGAGACACATCGATTGGTCGCCTCCCACACACGCCCCAACTGGCACAAGGAATTGAGCCCACAATCAAGGTATGTGCCCTTGATCAGAATCAAACCCACAACCTTTCAGTCCAAGGGCCGATACTCTACCAACTAAACAAAACCGGAGAGGGCTGAAGACCCCCTCTTAATGGCTGCTAGGAGGGTAGGTAGGCATGGTGACAACAGTGGGGCGCAGTGAGCTGTGACGTATCAGGTGAGAGCAGTGCACCTGCAAATGGCTGAGTCCTGCCTCCAAAGAGTGGGCAGATTATCTCTGAACCCCACAAATGATCCCTCCAAGCTCTTTCTCAGGGGTAGTTTGTCCACCAGGGTGCTGAGCAAGCCTGGAGGGATGCCCAGCACAGGCAGCTTCCCAGCCAGGACACCAGGCTGACTCCTGAGGAACCGATGGGAATCAGGCAGGTGTAGAGGGGTGCAGGGCATCCCAGAAAGAAGAACCTTTAGGGAAGAGTGGGGGGTGGGGTGAAAGTGGGGTCAGAGAGGGGCACAGGCCAGTGTCAGTGGGACCACGCAGGATTCAGAGGGCTACACAGCAGGGCTGGGTGTCCACCCTAAAACAGGAACAGTGATGAAGAAAGGAGGAACTGGTGCCCCATTTCTGCACAGAAATCCCCATGTGGTTTAAACTTGATGAATTTCTCACAGCTTGTCATCTTCAGCTGCTGGCTAGGCTGAGATCTATGGTACACACTATGATTAGGTATATTTTTAACTGATGAGACCACACAGAGATCATTTTGTTATATTGTTATTAATAACCAGTGTATTTATTTACACATACAATACCTCTCTTCCAAAAGAGCCCAGAAAACTTCACAGAATCCCAAATCCCCAGGGATGCAGGTGGTATTAATAACTCTAAAACTTCAAAGCTAAAATGTCAATAAGTTTGCTTTAAAAAAAAAAATCCCAATGTCAGGCAGAACAGAAAATCCACCCTCACTTCCAATTTCTGGTCTCCATAGGGCAACCCTTTTCAATACTTACATTGTGTCACTTACCTGCTCCAACCCCTGGCACTCAGAGCCAAACCCTAACTCCTGCCCTGTGCTGCAAGTCCCACCACGACTGGCCCCCGGCTGCCCCCTTCCAATCTTCCTCACTGGCTGGCCCTGATCTGCTCCAGCCACAATGGCCCCCGCACTGTTTCTGGAACACACTAAACTCGTTTCTGCCTCGGAATTTTTGCGCATGCTGTTTCCTCTCCCTGGAAAGCTCTTCTCTGGGTAAGTGCATGGTCAGCCCCTGATGGCATTTGGCCCACAGCCTCTCTGATCATCCTCTTGCATCCAGCTCCCCCTCCCCACCTCCCCCGCTACCTCTACCCTGCTAATTTCTATTCTCTTTGTATATTTCTTTAAAACATAGATGGCTACCTGGATTTTTTTACCCAAGTAGTCTGCTCCCCGCTCTAGAAAGCAAATTCACTGGGGTATCTCACCCACAATAGGTCCCTTTAACTTGTTGAAAGTGACAAATACATGCTGGGATCTTTATAAATGAAATGATGGCAAAGAAAAGCAATGACTTTACAGTAATGTTTTGTTAGCAACTGCACTTACGAAGCCGCATACTGACATCTCCTGGATTACCCAGGAAAGAAAAAAGACTACTCAGATGAGAGCAGAAATAATTTTTCAGTGATTCTTAAAAAGTCAAGTCTCCTACAATGGTCAGCTTCTGCGGTCACTGCCGGAAGACATTCCCACCTGGGGCCTCCTGGGCAGCTCCAGAGCACCCAGAGCCACGTTTCATCTTGTTTTTGTTGATCAAAAGGGGGTCCTGTTAGTAGCAGCAACTGTCAGCAGACAATAGGTCCGGTCAGTTACACCATACTCTAAGTTCTCAAGTATTAGGAAGTGCTCTATCACTGCTCAGTCAGCATTTATATTTATAGTGGAATCTGAAAATGTTTGGCCAAGACGAGTCCCCTGTGGTAAGCCCCAAGCACACACCCAGACTCTAGTCTGATATTACATTTATGTGTCAGAGGAGAACCCAGTTACCCGTGAAAATGGGAGAGGTCAATATAAGAGATGGGAAACAAACTCTCTACGAGTCCATATTACTCTGGGACTTTCTTTAAGTCCCGAACAATCCTTTAACACACACACATTTCTCAAAGCAATGAAAGGCCGAAACATATCTCCTTGAAAATCCGAATGCCAGGAGAGAGTACAAGGCAGCTTCACCCGTGCCCGCCAGGATTGGGACTGCTTTGCTTTTCACTGCAGATTCTTGAAACAAGAGACCGTCCCAAAGTGGAAGTCTCAGTCAAGTCCAAAAATAAATGAATAAATAAATAAGAGAGAGAGAACAAAAACATGGGCACACTTGAGACAACCAAGATCCCAGGGTCTGTGGATGTCTGGACCAAAACACCTAATGCCAACACTCCCCAAGCACATGTGGCAGCCGGCCATCCTGTGGCTTCACTGTGGCCTCTAAAGGGGAAGCGGCTCCACACAGATGACACTGGTCTCCTCTCAGACCTCGGAGGGAAGCCCCCGAACAGCCCCGCCACCCGCTCACTGCGCACGTCCGTCACAGCACCAAACGCTCTCTCTTCCCAGCATCTACAGTGGGAAAAGCAACTAACTTGTGGAGAAAATGCATTTTGGAGAAAAAGCTATTGCAGCTGGAAAAGCATTCTTGGATATCATGAATAAGATACTCTGACTCTAAGGAATTGTAAATTTGATGCTGGAGTGTGTGAAAGTATGAATAAGCAGATTTAAGGAAATATTATGGAGCCATGGTAACAGAAACTATGGAAGAAACTCCAGTTGCACAGAACTGCTTAAAAATAAACCGGATACTAAAATACCAGCAAAAAGCTACAATGACTCACACTGTTCTCCTCAAATACTTATGAGAACAGCAAGTTCTTTGACAGTCTTCCAGGCTTTCTTCCTATCGGAGAAACGTGAGACAAAGAAAGTAAGAAGAAGGAAAAGAAGCTTTGAAAATTTTCTCTAATTTTACCATCAACCTGATATGAATAAGACCTTGTACGTTTTAGAGTTTGATGGAAGTATGGAAACATACACTCATGCAACAAGAATTGTTTTGAGACTTTTCATAAAAGCCAAACTGAATTCAGAAAGTATAACTGGGCCCCAGAGCGCCCTACACTGACTGTGTTCTCAGTGTGGGAAAGAACCACAGAATCATTTCCATCATTAACATACAACCTTTTAAGGCATTTTGTAGGAACGTGACCATCTTCTCCCTTCGTTCACTTGAGTACGCCCCACCGCCCTCCCTGGAACCTTGTCTCCACTGCATGTCCTCTAACTATACTTACAGAAGACCCTTAATCCACAGGTTTCAGCCATGGGGCTCCACTCTGGCCTACCCTACCTGCCTGGCCAGCCTCAGCCTCCTGCCAGGCCCTGAAGAGCCACGCATGCTGCATGCTACTACCAGAGACTGCCCTTCCTTGTCAACTCCTACCCATCCTGCAAGGCCCATCCTGCAAGGCCCATCCTGCAAGGCCTAGTTTAAATGCCACCTCCTCTGAGGAGCCTCCCCTACCCCCAACCATGCTAGTGACCCTCTGCCCACCACTGTCTCCTTATAGTTCCTCTATGGTGCCATATTTCCCCAATGAAGCTGTTAGCTCCTGGGAAACCCTGGTGCCTATCACAGTACCTGCAGCTGCGCAGTGACAGCTGCTGAAGGAAGAAATGGAGCCAGGGAATGAATTTCTCAGGAAACCTCCAAGTCCCGGGGCATCCTCATCAGATTAGGACGGGCCTCCTCCCTGTTCCCCTTCCCCTGCCCTACTCACTGTATCTCTTCTCTCCTCTTCCCATGAAGTAATTATTCCCCCATGCAAACGGCCACTCTTCCTCATGCCAGAGACTTGTTTTGGACGTACTACATCCTCACCTACAAGTCTATCTGGAGTCAGGGCATCAGGAAAACTTGTTTGCGAAAAAGCTTTGCTGGCAGTTGAACAGTTTTGACAGTGATGGTACTTAAATGACCCCTTAAAATTTACTCTGTGAGGCCTAACTTTTTAATCTTTTGCAACATAAATTATTCAATCCCATAAATCACTGAGATTTCAATTTGGTTTGTTACCCAAAGCCCAGGAGAATCACTCAAGTACACAGTGATGTTGGGCAGGGGAAGGCGCTGCCCATGCAGACAAATGTCAACCCAAGAAGGGACTCACGGCAGGACAACTCGAACATGGGGAGCCTGACCAGCCGCATCTCCCAAAAACACAGAGCCAGGCCGGCGTGGCTCAGTGGCTGAGCACTGATCTATGAACCAGGAGGTCACAGTTCCATTCCCGTCTGGGCACATGCCCGGGTTGCGGGCTCCACCCCCAGTGTGGGGCATGCAGGAGGCAATGATTCTCTCTCATCATCGATGTTTCTCTCTCTCTCTCCCCCCCCCCTCCTTTTTGAAATCAATAAAAAATAGTTTAAAAACACAAGATCTGGAAGCCTGCTGCAGACACACCTCCATGTGGAGGAGGAGATTCCCATGTATCTGTGAGGGGCTGCACGGTGTTCCCGAGAGCACTGCAAGGAACGGAACCCCATGGGACTGACTCAGCACTTGGGTGTTACAAGCCATGTGCCCCAAGCAAACCCCATCACTGCTCTGTGCCTCTGGGTTCCCACTCATAAAACAGGAAGATGACGCCCACCCTGAAGACTGCTTAAGGACTGGCTTAGCTAATGCAGGAAGCCTGTCTCGTGTAGGGAACATGACATGCTGGCTCCCCTCCCGGCTCTGGGATGCATCTTATAAGATGGAGCAGAAAGACCTGGGGCTGAGCACGAGACTCCCTGGCCTTAGGTGAGCTTGTTCATAAAAGGAAGTGATCCTTAAGCTCTACTTAGACTCCAACATGCGAACGAGAGACTGGGCGTGTGGACAAAGGATGGACAGGGCTGGCTGTGCCAATCCCCAGTTCAAAGTTTTCAGTGAACATGTGCATTGTATGTTTTGTGTCAAAACAAAAAACATGGTTTCATAAATAAATCAAGACAACAATCGAAAGAGAGTTTTCTTTTTAATTAATCTGGCCTCTGTCCATTAGGAGGCCATGATCACCCACCCAGTCTACTGCTTGTTTTCCATTCCTTCAACACCTATGTACTGGGGACCACTGGGTCACATGATGTTCTCGTGCTGGAGAATCTAACGGTATAGAACAGACAAAAACCCTGCCTCCTGGAGTCTGTGCTCCAGTGCAGGTGACTGACAAAGAAACGAAATCACACAGTAGTTGCTCTGCAGAGACATAAAGCAAGGAAAAGGGATGAGGGTGGAGGCAGAAAGGAGACTGCACGTGTAAACAGAGGGGCTGCAGAAGGCCGCACAGAAGGTGATAGGTGACAGCTGAAGGAGAGGGAAGGAGTGAGCCAGGAGGGCCTCCAGGGAAAGGTGCCCCACAAAAGGAGAGCAGGGCTGACAGACTGCAGTGCTTCCCAGGAGAGATGACGTGAGGCCAGGCAGACAGGAGTAGAAATGAAGATGTGTGCGCTTTGGAAAACGCTGAGGATAACGCACAATGACTCATCCTCTCAACCTCTATCCCACCACGTTGTCCATCCCCGACTCTGACTCGGTTTCCTGGCTCCACCATTTAACAAGCATGTGCTCAGAGCCCACCAGCGTCCTAAGTGTTGATGTGCGGTGCCTGTCCTCAAAGAAGAGTTCCGTCCAAGGCACGTAAACCAACACATCCAATGCTGTTACTCTCCACCCCCGCCACCCCACTCTGAGGCTGCACCCCCTCGCCTATCTGAAGCCCTGCATTTCCCCCTGAACTCAGCTCTCCCAGACCCAGACTTGCCCACGGCCCACTGTGGGTAAGGAGCAGGGATGGAGAGCATGAGCCCTTCCCACTGAGCCCATGTGGCTCCAAGAAGCAGAAATGTCCAACATCCTAGGGGAACCATGCTGCCTGGGGACCGGCTGCGCAGATATGGAGCCCGAAAGTCCTCCTCCCTCATCAAGTGGTCCGGGACCCCCATCTCCAGAGGCTCAGTCTTCCACTCCGTAGCTTCAGAGCGAGGCGATCAGGTGAGAGGTCCGCCTACTCCTGCTGGCAGACTTCCCAGCTCACCCCTTTCTACCCCTTTCCACACTTGCACAGAGTCAGACAGACCCATTCTGCTAAATGCTGGGTGTGAGCTGACAACCCCAAGAGCTAATGCCATTTACAAAGAGCAGAACAGAAAATGTGTTTGAAACAAGCTAGCACTCACTCCAGATAAGTCTGGGGCGGGTCCTTTAAGAATCACTCCCTCTCCATCTGCACCAGGGGTTTCATTTCCAATTGGAAAGTAACTGATTAGTTCATACTTCATAATTGTGTATGAACAGTGAATGCTCAGCAGTGAATTCCTTTGGCCTGAGAATGAAAATGAAATGGTTCTGAAGACCTAGAGAAAGGTGGGTCAGTTTACTTTATTCTGAAAATTGGCCCGAGGAAGAAAGGAAAGCCGCAGATGCAGAAAACGCTCCAGGAAACCTCCACCTTTGGAACATGCAGGAGGCGGGAAAGGTTGGAGCTTTCCCTCTCAACCATCGTGGGGAAATAAACTTCACCACGAGCTGCCATACTGCACAGCAGCCTTCAGAAGCACCGAGGGAAGTCCCCTCTAGAAAGGCTCACTGGGTACGCACTGGCTCAAGGACCACTCGAGCAGAGGATGCACGAACTTGCCCCCTGGCCATTAATTCCTCAGTGTCCTTTAGGACAGCCTGGCGACTCAGCACTCCCGCCCCGGGCCGTCCATGCAGGCTCACAGAGGGCCTTCTCCTACCCCACCTGAACTCCATGGGGAAGGTCTCTGCCCTTTAATCTACAGGTAACCCAAAGCAGGTGCTCAAGGAATGAGACAGAACCACAAGGCAAAGGGGAGAGCAGGAGGGAGATGGGGAGCTGTCTCAGCTGGATCCTGAAGGTTAGAGAAAGTGACACTTTCCATGGGAGAAATTAGCATTAAAAAAAAAATGCCAGATCTGGAGTCATGGAGTAACCCTGAAATGACTAGGTTTGCCCTAGTGTCTTTTACATCTGAATAGCTCACAGAAAACAAGTCATGGCCGGCCCCCAGTCACCTTCAGGTGGCTTCCATGTTCTGGGCAGTCATTGTCTCGGCAGCAGAGGAAGGACAAGACCCATGTCACCAGGTCTCAGTCCAGCTACTTACCCACAGGTTTCATCCAGGAGCCGGAGCGAACAGTGTTTACACATGTCCCCAAACTCATATTTCTTACATAACAGAAACATGTCAGCTGACAGGTCCATGTCTTGGACTGATTTTTACAGCGATACTTTTTTAGACCTCTGGTTGGCAAGCACCCTGGGAACGTGGGGACTTGGCTGAAGAATTCCCTGAGCTAAATATTGACTTGATGCTCCAATGGTTTAAAAATAGAAAAAGTTACTTTAAAAAGGACAAAAATGACACACTTTCCAAACTGATGTTAATGTAAGAATGCAAACAACGATGCAAGAAAATGTATAGGAAGGGTTCCAAGATTTGAAAGAAAAACTGAGAGTAGGCCTAGCCAAGCCAGAAAACAAGTAGCCTAAAAACTCTAGTTATTCCCTGTCCCCAAAACCCTTAAGAGGCGGCAACCCCACAGTGGGAATGGAACATGCTCCACAGGACAGTATTTTTACGAGAAATATGGCCACATTTGTTTTCAAGGTTGGGTGGGACGGTGGAGCCAGGAGACTTGGATTCTATGCTGCCTCTGGCCTTGACCTGCACAAGCCACTTCCCACCTGCCTCGGCCTCCTCACCCACTGAGAGAGACATTCCCCTAAATCGCTGTACAGACAGTATCACTACATCTCGCGGTCAGTCCCTCTAGTCATTCACTTATTCACTAATTCACATACCTGAACACCTGCTCCGGTGCAGGTGTGGAAGACCAGCGAACAGATCAGGTGCCGACTTCCCAGAACCGGCATTTTAGGGGTCTGCACACATCCGGCCTTCCATAAGCTGCTGAATGCGGGAACGCTCTCCCTAGCACCAGACACAATGACCAGATTTCTCAAGCTGGACTCTTTCCTGGCCCAATTCGTTAGTGCAGCCTGCTGCAGGGAAGGTGGTGATGGTGACACTCAAGTAGGACGGTGCTGTGACCAGTCTAACAAATGTCACCTAATATTATTATTATTATATAGTCAGCCATTAAAGAATGAAAATTGAAACAAAATGGAAAGAAATAGCACTGGCATAAAATCTCAATTTCCTTCTTTACTCAGTAATTAGGACAGCATTTTATTCCAAAAATAGATTTGTATATTCTATGCAATGAGAGGAAAGACACGCGTTGCAAAGTAAGCTATTAGACTGCGCGCTGCTCAAGCGCAAGCTCACATCCTCTTCATCTCGGAACCTCGGAGCTGCGCACAGGCAGCTGCAGAGAAGAGCACTGGTTTGCTGACTGAATAACATCGGCTACTGCTGGCTGTCACAGCTATACCCAGAGGCCTGCCATGCGCAGGAGCCTTCCACACTCCTCTTTAGTATCCACTCCCCCTTTTACAGATGTGGGAGGGGAGGAGAAAAGAACCAGTCACCGAGGTCAGCGAGTTAGGAAGTGGCGCCCCTGAACTGGGGACAGGGAGACTAGCATGACCTGGAGATGGGCACCTGCCAGTTCCTGGACTTCCCAATTCTCAGTTCCTTCCCTTTAAGCTGGCAGCCCTCCACTGCCTACACCTCCTCCAACTTCCCATTCGGTAGCTGTCTTTCTACTTTCTTGATATTATCCTTTGAAGTAGAAAAGTATTAATTTTTATACAGTCCAACTTATCTATCTATCTATCTATCTATCTATTTATTTATTTATGTTAATCCTCACCTGAGACATGCTGAAGGGAAGAGAAACACTGATGTGAGAAACATCGATCAGTTGCCTTCCGTTCATGCCCTGATCAGGATCAAACTCGAAACCCCAGTATGTGCCCTGACCGGGAATCAACTGGCAATCTTTCAGCACACAGGACATAGCCTCAACCAACTGAGCCACTCGGCCGAGTTTCTTTTTTCCTTTTGTTGTTTGTTTTGGTGTCACAGCTAAGAAACCATTGCCTAATCCAAGGTGCTGAACAGTTACGCCTGTTTTCCTCTAAGAATTTTATAGATTTACCTCTTACACTTAGTCTCTGATTCATTTAGAGCTCAGTTTTATATGTGGTGTAGGGCAAAGGTCCATATTCATTCTTTTACATGTAGATACCAGGTGGTCCCAGCACTAATTGTTCAAAACACTATTCATTATTCTTTAGCTTGACACTCTTGTCTAAAATCAACTGACCATAAATGTTAGGGATTCATTCTGTTCTTGGTTCTATCCTCATGCCAATACCAGCCTTGAACACTTGTACACGTTGTGAAATTGGGAAGTGTGAGTTCTGCTTTTTCCAAACTGTTTTGACTATTCTGGATGCTTTGCATTTCCATATGAATTTTAGGATCACTTGTTGATTTCTACAAAAGAAATCGCTGGGCTTCTGACAGGGGTTGCACTGAATCTGTCTATCAATTTAGGGAATACTGCCAACTTAACAATGTTAAGTCTTCCAATGCATGGATGTGGGATATCTTTCCATTTACTTGAGTTTACCTTTAATTTCTTTCAACAATGTTTTGTAGTTTTCAGTGTACAAGTCTTGTATTTCAAACTTATTCCTAAATATTTTATTATTTTTCATGCAATTATACGGAATTGTTTTCTAAATTTTATTTTTGGATTATCCATTGTTAGTCTACAGAAATACCATATCGTTTATATATTGATCTTGTATTCTGAAACTTGTTAAACTCGTATATATTAGTTCTAATAGTTTTTTATTAGATTCCTTAGGATTGTTACATGTAAGATCACATCATCTGTGAACTGAGATAGTTTTACTTTTGCTTTCTGATCTGTATGCCTTTCATTTACCGTTCGTGCCTCACCGCTCTGGCTAGCTGTGAGTAGCAGTGGTGAGAGCAGACACCTGCCCTCAGTCCTCTTCACCCCGCTCTGTGAGTTTTCATCACGCCCTCTATCAGGTCGAGGGCGTTCCTACCTTGAGGAGTGTTTTCATCATTCAGGGAGTTGCACTGAAGGGATGTGCTCAGGTTTTTCATGTTACAGAACAGACATATCAACAGAAACCTAAGTTAACATAGATTAAAACCCCTTGACATTACATTATATATTTGGATTAGTTTGAAACGTCAGATGGAGCCAAATAAAAATCTATTTTAAGCAACTCAAAGAAAATAGCTTATTCTCTGGCACCGAGAAGAAGATAAATTGTGATACTAAAGAAACAAAAGAGACTGCTGGAACCTGAATCTTGGCCTCTCGCTTTCTCCCTGAACAACATGCGCTTCAGCACCCGCTCTGGCTTCTTTCTTCACAAACTACCGAACCCTGGGCTCCGTGCAGTCTCCCAGCCACTGAGCCCAACCTGCCAGTAGCACAGCCAGCGTCTACACAGATGCTGGGGGCTCAGGCTCCTGGATCTCCGTATCCCACTCCACCAGCGTCCAGGTGGCTGGGGTCCGGGGGCCTGACTGTGAGGATGGTTGGGGGTCTGGCAGCATATGGGGGCATCCGGAGTAAGAAGCAGACTAAGCAATGCCTGAGTGACCACCTGGCCTCCTACTTGGAGAGGATGAGGAGCCTGAAGGCTGACACTCGGGAGACTGGAGAGCATAATCCAGGAACACGTGGAGAAGGGACCCCAGGTCAGAGACTGGGGGCATTATTTCAAGACCATGGAACACCAGAGGGCTCAGATCTTTGCAAGTTCTGTGGACAATGCCAGCATCATTCTGCAGATGGACAATGCACGTCTTGCTGCTGATGACTTCAGAGTCAAGTATAGATAGAGTCGGCCATGCACCGACTGGAGAGTGACATCACTGGCTCTGAAAGTGTCACTTGGCTGCAGCTGGAGACAGAGATCAAAGCTCTCAAGGAGGAGCTGCTCTTCATGAAGAACCACGAGGAGGAAGCAAATGGTCTACAAAACCAGATTGCCAACTCTGGGTTGACTGTGGAGTTGGATGCTCCCAAACCTCAGGACCTCAGCAAGATCCTGGCAGACAGCAGGCCTAGTATGAAGAGCTGGCTCAGAAGAACCGAGAGGAGCTAGACAAGCACTGGTCCCACCAGATTGAGGAGAGCACCACAGTGGCCTCGCAGACCGCTAAGATAGGCGCTGCTGAGATGACACCCCTGGAGCTAAGACAAATGGTTCAGTTCTTGGAGATCGACCTGAACTTGATGAGACCTCTGAAGACCAGCTTGGAGAACAGCCTGCGGGCAGTGGAGACACGCTATGCCAGGCAGATGGAACAGCAGGTGGGATCCTGCTCTACCTGGAGGCAGAGCTCCCCCAGACCTGGGCAGAGAGGCAGCACCAGGCCCAGGAGTACAAGGCCCTGCTGAACATCAAGGTCAAGCTGGAGGCTGAGATCACCACCTACCGCTGCTGGCTGGAAGCAGGGGAGAACTTCGGTTTTGGTGATGCCCTGGACAACAGCAACTCTATACACTCCATCCTAAAGACCACCACCACAGGATGTCTGGCAAAGTGGTGTCTGAGGTCAGTGACACCAAAGTTCTGAGGTGTCAAGGAGGCAGCAGAAGTGGAGCACCCCTTGGGAGGCAGGAGGCCAATAAAAAGTTCAGAGATCATTGGGGGGGGGGGGGGGGGGAGAAAAAAAGAAAAGAAAAGAAATACCAGAGAAAAAGACGGATGTCCCCAAAACTTATGTAATTATTTAAACCTCTGCATAATAAAATGTCATGTGGAAAGCAAATAAAGAAAAATGGATTCAACACAACTGACAAAATCTTATTACCTAAACTATGTTCAGGGCTGATAGGAAGACTGAGGGGCCAAAGAAGCTGCCACAGGTGAGCAGACTGGAGGAAAGACAGCTGGGCACCAACAGGAAGGCTCCCTGAAGTTCCGCCCGCTAAGCCAGGCCCGTAATCAGTGAAGAGCCTCGCACAGTCCTGGCCCTCTCCTTTCTGCCTGTCATCCACCGAGAAGCATCCCACTGCAGCTACAGGACAGAGGGCACCTCAACCAGCCTGGCCCTAGAGCGACTGTGTGGAGCTACCCCCCAGTGATAGGCACAGTAAGAAAGATATTTTTGTTATCTTAAGCCTCTGCGATTTGGGGCACGCTTATTACTGCAACATAACCTAGCCAAGTCTAACAGAGCAAATTACCGTGTGAGGAAAATAGCTTAACTCCCTTTAAAAATGGAAATAACTTGCCCTAGCCAATTTGGCTCAGTGGATAGAGTGTCAGTCTACGGACCAAAGGGTCCCGGGTTTGATTCCTGTCAAGGGCACATACCTGGTTGCAGGCTCCTCCCTAGCCCGGGCCCTGGTCGGGGCTCATGCACGAGGCAACCAATCAATGTGTTTCTCTCACATCGATGTTTCTCTCTGTCTTTCCCTCTCTCTTCCACTCTCCCTAAAAATCAATGGAAAAATAGCCTCAGGTAAGGATTAAAAACAACAACAAAAGGCAGTAACTTATAAAAATAAGAAAAATTAAAATGACAATGCCAGTATTAGTGGGGCTATAGGAAAATAGGAATGTATTCTAACACTGCTAATAGCCTTCATGGAAAAATCTGGAAATACAGAACAAGGCTGATAATAGTTACCGACCTCTAACCCAGCAGTCCCACTTTGGGGAATATGCCTCAAGCAAATAAACTCAAAGAAAAATAGCCTGAACAAAATGTTCATCTCAGTAATATTTATAACAGCAAAGACTGGAGACAAGTCAAATGCTCGTGAACTGAGAAAACATGGTGAGTTGACAGAATGGACGCCACACGGCCATTATAAAGGACAAGCAGGTGAGCCGTTTTATATGCGAAACTGGGTATAAGCAAAGAAAAGCAGAGTATAGCAGCACATAGACATTCATTTCACAAACTTTAAAGGCAAGGACTTCCTTCTCTCGGTATTTTCATTTTTGTAGCCCAGTGAGGTAGACGCTCAAATATTTGCTAAGTGACTGAATGTCTGAACCAACAAATGACCAACTGTGTGTGTGAGTGGGGGAGGGAGGTGTACACGGGATGGAGAAGACCGTGGTGACGCAGGGAGTCTCCTTAGCCTCATTGCTATAAAGTGGCTTCAGTGGTCCATTTAAGACGCATACATATTTGCACTAGGGAAAGGGAAATCATACTCTTTCTTCACATAACAAAGCTGGATTCATGTTCAAGAGAATGGGTCATGCATGACTTTACACAAAGAAAAACTCACTAAACTCCCAGCTCTCCAACACTAGGAAGGAGTCCCCAGCAGTGTTGCCTCTGAAGTTCAAGGAGAGGCTGGCAGGCCACCTGCCAGTGTTAGGCAGAGACAGAAGTGGGATCAGGCCCCCACGAGGTCGTGCCAAAGTGCCAGAAGAGTGGTGGACACACAAAGAAGACTCATCATTCAGACACCTGGACACTTGCTCAATTGACTAATATTTGTAATCATAGAACCTCCTTCCATAACAATAAACACCATGTGTCTTCCTTTGGACTAGTAGTTGCATTAATGGGGAAAATTTACCAGAAATTTAAAGAGCAGTCATACTAAGTTGTCTTTCATCAGACACTAAGCCAGCTTTTTTAAAAAATATATTTTTATTGATTTAAGAGAGGAAGGGAGAGACAGAAACATCAATGATGAGAGAATCACTAATCGGCTGCCTCCCACACATCTCCCACTGGGGACCGAGCCCCAAACCCAGGCACGTGCCCTTGACCGGAATCGAACCCTTCAGTCTGCAGGCCGATGCCATGTCCACTGAGCCAAACCAGCCAGGGCTAAGCCACCCTTGAGTAACTCATTCCAGGTTTCATCACATGAATGGGGAGGGGGCTGGAGTCCTTCTCACATCGATTCCCACCCGCACCCTCCGGATACTCACTTCCCCTTCTCCACAATGTGAGGGTGGGCTAGATGAAAAGGGTCTTTGCAGTTCTGATCTCCACCACCCTAAATATGGAAAAGGATATGACCTCTAGTCACCAAAATCTAAAGAGTATGTATGAGCCACAATTAAACACATTCAACAGCTGTGGCTTCTTCTGCCCCACATACGCAAGCCTTCTACGCTGATGGCCAGGCAGTCACATTCAACAAAGACTCACTTTATGGCTCTAAAGAACAAGTGTACATTGATTTGCCACCAAGTCAACCCAGGAGGAGTCCCAACACGTAAAGTAAAGTTGCCTGCCAAGGACAGAGCGGCGTTATTCCAACATAATTTTAGAATCCCTTCACACAAGCAGCATTACACACATTCTTTTTCTCTCTCTCTCTCTCTCTCTCTCTCTCTCTCTCTCGTAGTTGGTGGTCAGGGTTGGAGAGCACATGAGGACGTGTCAGCTCATCACCACCACTACCTCCCCCGTTCCCTTCAGGGTGTCCTGCATCCTACCCACAGTGCCTAACAAGTGACATAGATGGCCACAGATACGACAGCGTGTCTGATGAAGCTGCGGGGAACTGGGCTGTCGATTCGGGCACCTTCATTTCATCTTCACTCCCTGAGCTCTTGGTGCAGCTCCACCACCGCCAGCTATTAAGCTACATCAAACCCTTCCCAAGGATTCCTTCTCTCGGTCAGAAGCACTTGCCCAGTGGGATACATCTTCCTTGAGCTGCAAGTTTTCCAACTTAAGACACATACTTAAAGCCTAAAAAAAGAAAAGTCACGTAGGCCCAGATGAGACAGAAAGGTTCTCTGGCAAAAGCAGAAGGGAAACTATAGACTGGATCGGGAGGCTGTCCTTTGTTCAGGCAAGAAAATGGGGGCGTTCACAAGGGCAGATGACAGGAGAAATGCTGACCCCCGAGAGCTGGCGGTCAGGAGGCCAACTCCGAGGTCTGCGGAAGCAGGTTCCCAAGATTCACAAAGGGCATATTAACAACTGCGTGAGTCAGAGTGGCCTTGGGTCAACCACTTCAGCTCTTTCAACCCCTCCACTTTGAGGCAGTCCTTCCAGACGCAGGACTTCCTGTCACACAAAGGGCCTCTGTGGGCAGTCCCCCGCTGCCTCTTTTCCTGCAGAGCGAGGCACTTCCGAGGTTCTTCCCTCCCTCAGAGTTCTGAGCGCACCTCCCTGCTGAATCCTTGAGAAAGGACTGCAGGCCGGCGTCCCCCACCTGAAAGCTAGAGGCAGCGAGAGAGTAATACCAAAAAACACGGCGCTCCCGGGTAAATCTAGGTCTCTGAAACGTGCATCTGCGATTCTCTAACAAGACATGCTGGTGTGCCTGCTGAATGGCCCAGTCACCTCCGCAAACTACTTAAGAGGTCTGTGATTGATACTGCTTATCTGTAAAAGGGAATCCAATCTGCCTTCGAGGTTCTGAGGATCCAATGGCATCTGTCTGAGACCTGGCACAGTGCCAGTGCGGGGCCTTCAACAATCGGTCACAGTGCCAGGCTGATGGTGGTGACTACAGGCCAGACTCCGTCAAACAGGCCAGGCACAAACACTGAGCATTCCCCTTCCCATGGGGTTGACAGACACGGACACAACCTCCTCTAACACACAGAGTGCAAGTATTCAAAGAGAATTCTGCACAAAATGCTATAGGAACAGACAGGGGGGTCCAGAAAGGGTGCACGGACTGACGTTTCCGTGGGAACTCATGAGCTGGAGGGACAGGCACCTCAGGTAGAGGACCCTGCATGACAAAGAGAAGGATACACACCAGTTCAGTGCAGGGTCACACAGGGCCTTGAGGCAGGTCCTAGGAAGTGGCTCTGGCTTCTAAGCAAAGGGGAGAGAGACTTTACAAAGGGCAGGGTGCCCATGGGCACATCGCTGGGTGCCAGCCTGAGTCACTCATTACACTGCAAGAAGAGAGACCTCTTCTCCGTCTACCTACCAGCACGTGCCGACCTGCCACCCACCACAAGAAGGCTAGGAAACCACTGACGAGAACTCACGCCCATCAGAGCTCTGTCAGGAAGTGAACGGCTCAAATACTTCTCAAGCAGTGCTATGAATATGTGCCTTTGAAGTTAAAATAAGTCACACAAACCACAAAAGGATTTGGTTTTTAAGTAGGTGTTTATGCACTCAACTATGGTGCTACTTCCTCAAGAAACTATTCCGTTTCATTCAAATGTACAAGCTGGAGCCAACGTCTTCTGTTTTAGAGGACATAGGGCCAGTTTGGACCTGGTGTGACAAACTGATGACTAGTTCTAACCTGACAGTGATTTTATTTTTAAAAAGTTCATATAACATGAAGGCCTATCCAATAATTTGAAAAAATAAACAGGGCATCTACTTATCAAGCAACAATCTAAAACTGATGAGCTAAAACCAAGCATAATATAGCAAAAGTTTCCCTTAAACAAGGAGAACAGAGAGAGCCCATGGTTTGAACTAGCTGTGACAGCTACCAGTTTTAACTTGTAAGCCTCATTCTTCCCCTCGATAAAATGGGGATAACCATGGCTGACTTACTGCTCAGGGAAGTCATAAGTAATCTAAATGGCACATTATACGTAAATGCCTAAACACACGGGGCACTCGGCAAATGTCCACCTATACCTGCTTGTCCCCATTACACTCCTCTCAGTCTCTCTGGCCCTGACGCATCCCATAGGGCACATGTCACTTCAGCAAACAAGACTTACATGCTCATTTCTCAGTTGTGCACTGAAAACTCCAGGAATACAAAACAAACGCCTGCAATATTAAGCTTCCTATATTTTTTTTCATGATGCTACCTGCCTAATATACATTTCCAGTTACCAGGTTACAAAGAAGAAAAATTTATGCTATTTCTATTTATGATACAACTAGGGGCCCAGTGCACGAATTCATGCACCTTGAAAGGAACTGTGGGCCGCAAGATTGTGGTGGGCACAGGGATGGGTCTCGGCCCATCCTCCATGACCCGCCCAACCCCTCCTGCCGTGGTGCCCTGTCTGCTGGCAGCCCCACTCCCCCTGCCACTGCTCCCACGCGCTGACAGCACTGGCCCCACTCACACCCGCTGACAGTAAAGGAATTAAAGAGTGATGTGAGTGGCGGCTGCTGCCCTGATCGCCCTTCAGGAGCAGGGGGAGGTGGAGAAGCCCTCAGGGGCGATCAGGACCAGCAGCTGCCGCTCGCACCCACTGACGGTGCAGAGCGATCGGGACCGGCACCAGGCGCCAGAAGCGGGTACGAGCGGCAGCTCCGGCGCTGGCTGTGGGTGTGAGCAAAGCCGTCACCGGCAGCAGGTGCGAGAGGCGGCTGCCAGCCTTGATTGCCCCTCAGGAGCAGGGGGAGGTGGAGAAGCCCTGAGGGGCGATCAGGGCCTGCAGCCGCGGCTTGCACCCACTGACAGCAACAAGCAATCAGGGCCGGCGCCAGGTGCCAGTAGCGAGTGCGAGTGGTGGCTCTGGCGCCAGCAGCGGGTGCAAATGGGGCTGGCGCCAGCAGCACGCACAAACACCAGACAGGACTGTGGTGCATGGGAGCAAAGAATTTTCAGTAACCACCAAAGGCTCGCCCCAATGACAGCGACCGGCACCCAGCCTTGGTCTGGTGTCCCCGCTCACCTGCTCCACCATCCTGCTACGGCCGATGCCCGCCATGTTCCGCATGCACCCCCTGGTGGTCAGTGCATGTCATAGCAACCGGTTGTTCAGTTGTTCTGTCATTAGGTCTATTTGCATATTAGGGTTTTATATATATAGATGCCCAACTAGCATAAATATTATCTAAGAAACCCTGAAAATGGCTTGGTTACTCTCTTAACTTCAATTATAATACCAAACACCGACATAAACATACATATCACATACAAGTACATGCACAGACACCCACCATGCCTCCCACACCCTCTCTCTCTCCTTCTCTCCTCATAAACACCCTTTTTTTCTTGCTCTCTCTCTCTCACACGCACATAGACACACACACACACACACACACACACACACACACACACACACAGCCTTTCCTTAATAAAACAGTTGTCAATTTGGCTGTCTTAATTAAGAAATAGCCTATGTCCCAAATTTTTAAACATTTCCAATAAAATATATAATTTATTCTGAAAAACTGGGAAAATGCTAAGTCAAAACAATGTTTATTATTTTATGCATATTTTCCCCAATATTCTAAAAACATTTACTTTCTGAGTTCCAGAAACCTTGCTAAGAGCTGGGGGAAGGGAGTGAAATAAATCCATCATAAGACAGGGCTCTGCAGTCCATGAGCGCACAGTATAGCAGCAGGAAAGATAAGTCAAGGTCACATCTGACTAGGCTGGGAGGGAGGGAGCGAGGGAGCGAGGGAGGGAGGAGGAAGGAGAGGCCTGCTGCCTGCAGCCCAGTGAGTGTGAGTTTGAGGTGCTCCAGCTGGAAAGACAGACTGAGTGCACAGATACTCTGTAGTAGCTAAAACACCAAACACTTTAGCTTAATTAAAAATGCATGTTTAAGAGTGGTGCCTGCCCAGAAAAGAAGTCTGGAAGGCATAGCCAAAGTGTGTGAATTCTTACACTCAACAAAATGTAATGAAGGCGTGTGATGTGCCAGGCACAAGGGGTACAGGGGTGAAGGAGAGTGGGAAAGGCCCTGCTGACGGTCAGGCCCAGAAGACCTGAAGACAGACCAGTACGGAATGTAGTGGCAGGTGGGGTGAGGGTTGGGGCACACAGAGGTCAGGAAGATTTTCCTGAGGAGGGGACATCTGAGCAAATACTTGAACAAATGTTAACTTTTTCCCCTTCTCTGGATGGTGGAATATGTGAGTTTGGGGTTTTTCTTTTTGCATACCTGTATTTCTTAATTTTTCTACCCTAAGAATATACTAGTGAAGTTTTTTTAAAAGATATTTTTATTGATTTCAGAGAGGAAGGGAGAGGGAGAGAGACAAAGAAACATCAATGATGAGAGAGAATCATCGATCAGCTGCCTCCTACACACCCCACACTGGATATCGAGCCCGAAACCCAGGCATGTGCCCTGACTGGTAATTGAACTGTGACCTCCTGGTTCATAGGTCGATACTCAACCACTGAGCCACGCCAGCCAGGCCTAGTTGAGTTACTTTTGAAAATCTAAAAGGAAAATAAGGCACCACTAGGCACCTTCCACAATTCCAAAGCATGAAATTCAAGCTTTTCCGGTAAAGGAACTCAAGTTCCTTATCTTCAAGTTGCAGATAACTGGCTTGGGTATCACTTACATTCACTCACTCCCAGTGCCCACATGCCTTTCAGTCTGTCCTACAAAGTCCCCAGGCAACACCTTCATGGCTGTGTGAGAACCAGTAGGGCCCAGGGCTCCGAGATATGCACACCCGTTTCCTAGGCAACCCCCTTCTTCCCTGACTTTACTTCTCCAGTACAGACCTCTCCCTGGAGCCCCAACTCCCACATAACCCAGCCACTGGCTCAGGACCCTCTCCCGGGCATTTGAGAGACGTCTCAGACGCACTGCCCAACACTTACTTTCTGCTCCCCCACCCACCCACTCATGGGCTCCTACCCTAATCTTTCTCCTTCAGTAAACAGCTCCATCATCTTCGCAGCTGCCCAGGACTCTGCCCGGGCGTCATCCCTGACTCCTCTCCTTCCCTCACACCCGACATGCCATCAGCTCCACCCTAAAACAGGGCCAGAATGTGGCCACCTCACACTACCTCTGTTCAGCTACCTGGTTCAAGCCACCAAACTCAAAACTTGCCAAGAGCTCTCTATCATACTTTCCTACCCTTCCCTCTCTGACCTACAAGACCCCATGCTATCTGGCCCCAGCTTCCAACTTCAGTCTCAGCTCCTTCCAATCCTGGCTCCTGACTCCTCCAGCCACCGTGACCTTCCTGTGGGTCACAAAATGCACCAGGCTTAGCCCCAACTTTGCATTGGCTACCCCTGTGCCAGGAACACCCTTCCTCCAACATCTGCAGGCTGTGCTGCCTGCCTTACATCACCAGACATCTGCTTACACATCACCTTCTTCTGAAGAAAGCTTCCCT
The DNA here is from genome assembly GCF_000147115.1 of Myotis lucifugus. Lineage (NCBI taxonomy): Eukaryota > Metazoa > Chordata > Mammalia > Chiroptera > Vespertilionidae > Myotis > Myotis lucifugus. The sequence goes on along the minus strand of NW_005871834.1, from coordinate 117,443 downwards.
AATCCATCCCCATTCCTCTGACACTCTGCCCTAACACTTACCCCACAGGCCAACTTACATACTGTCTCTTTCCACTCACCAGAATGCAAGCTCCTAAAAAACCAAGTCCTTGTTCAACTTGTATCCTTAGCATTGATGTATAACAGGCGTACAATAAACATGTCTGGAATTAATGAGTCAAGGAATGTGCTAGGCTCTGGAGCAAACACACAGTGTGACAGAACAGACTTCTGTTTTCAGCAGCAAGGAAAAGCAGGTATCTTAATGACTCTCCTGTTGCAAAATTTAAAAAGCTGAACAAAATATATTTACATCACTGAGTTGGCATAAAATAAAGAGAGATAGACACTAAAAACACAAATTTAAAGAAGCGACCACAGAATAAAAGTAGATAAATCAGGTTTCTTTCTGAAATAACAAAGGAAGAAAAGATAAAAGAAAAATTAATAGACGTGGAGAAAAAGTGAAATCTAACTTACATCTAATGAAGTTCCAAAAAAAGATAACATCAAGAATGGGGAAGAAGCAATATCTAAAGATAATTTTTCAGACTAAACCACAAATCAAGGAAGCCCAATGAACTCAAGCAAGATTTTAAGAGAGAGAGAGATCCATACCACAATTAAAGCAAAACTGTAAAACCTCAAAGTTATGGAACAGATCATAAAAGCAGTCAGCAGAAAGGTCACAAACAATGGCACCTGAACTAAGAGCAAAAGTGCAAGTCAGAAGACAATGGAATCATATATATTATATGCTGAGTAACAATGACTGCCAACTAAGAATTCCATACCCAGCAAAACTAGTTTTTAAGAACAAAGAATTAGGCATTTTAAGACAGATAAAATATATACCACACCAAAAAAATCTTCACAGAAAAGGAAATTTTAAAGAATATACTTTAGGCAAAATGAAATAATCTGAGGTGAAAAGCTTGAAGCACAAGAAAGATGGTAAGTGAATATACTGGTAAATATATGGATAAATCTAAACAGCATTGACTGCATGAAACACAACATCTAATTTTCAGAATTAAACAATTCAGGAAAGAAATACTGGACAAGTTGGAAGGAAGTGTGGAGTTAAAAAGGATTTAAATCCTTTCATTAGTCAAGGGAAAAGTAAAGACATTACTTTAAATTTCGTTAAATGCGTTAAAATGTCTAGGATAGCTACTAAAGGACTAGACAGAATTTAATTTCTAACTTAAGAAAAAACAAATGCAATGAAGGGGGTGAGAGGTAACAACAGGATTCAAAACAAAAGAAGGCAAAAAACACTTCTTAAGTTACATAAATATCTAACCACTATGTTGTACACCTGAATCTAATATAATATTGTATGTCAACTGTAATAAAAAATAAATAAAAAGAATCTAAAAGAATTTTTTTTAACTCACCAGAAAAACTATAGCAACTAGAAGGCACCAGAACAAGAAAAGGCTGCATCTATGCAATACCATTCCTATTTATATTGTACTAGAGGTTTTAGCCGATGCAATAAAGAAAATAGTAAAAGATGTAAGAATTAGAAAAGAAAGAAAACATCATTATTTGTAGCTGATAGGGTTTTAGCAAGCTTGATGGACTGCTGGGATTTCAGAGCTACAGTGCTGGGGGCTCTGTGAGTGGGTTTCATTTACCATGAGGGAAATACCATTGTAATCCTCACTTGACAGATAAAGAAACTGAGACTCAGACAGGTGGAATATCTTGCCCAAAGCCCTCTGGCAAGTAAATGACTACTTTTGAAATTAAATCTCTCTGTCCCCAAAGCTTAACCACTATGCCTGCCACAGAGTGAGAGACAAATGATGAGGATACCACCTACACTCTCCCAGACGCAAGGATGACTGTGATTACAAGTGCAGTGGAGTACAAGGAGGAGATACTGACCTGAAGGAAGCCAGGGAAGAGAGCCTGAGGCAAGATCTGAAGCTTGCAGGGAATGGGTTTCTTCAGCATTTTGACTTTTCTAACAAAGACATCATGGACCGGATAAATAGTTTGGCAAAGCTTTTCCATGTCTTTCCCAATGCCAGCTGGAATCCATTTATTGACCACTGCTTTCAAATCATTTGCACCTCTCGGCTCATGATGTCCATCATCTTCTTCTGGATTTGGTGGACCTGCTGATGCTGAGCAAAGAAGTCTTCCGAATCTGATCGTTGCTTTTTTCAATATAACCAACACAGAGTAGACGAAGGAACTAACCACCAGTAGTCTTGACATCAATATGAGCTTGGTTTGCCATTTTTTGACCATGGAGCACATTCTGTCACGAGTAACATCCATGCGATGAAAATTAGGTAGTGTTTGTCTTGAACAGCCTCGGTAATTGTCTTGATTTTTCTAAATGCAACTTCATAGTTCTGCAGATCAGCTAGACTCACTGCAAAAACACGACTCTTCTCTAGCTGGGGTGGCTCAGTGATTGAGCATTGAACCAGGAGGGCACAGTTCAATTCCGGGTGGAAGCATATGGCTGGGTTGCAACTCAATCCCCAGTTGGGGCATGTAGGAGGCAGCCAATCAATGATTCTCTCTCATCATTGATATTCCTATCTCTCTCTCTCTCTCCCTTCCTCTCTGAAATCAATAAACATATATTTAAAAACACACACACAACACGACTCTTGAGCCTGGAAAGTGTAGCTCAGTGATTAAGCATGGACCCATGAACCAAGAGGTCACTGGTTCGATTCCTGGTCGGGGTCCATGCCCAGGTTGCGGGCTCAATCCCCAGTAGGGAGCATACAGGAGGCAGCTGATTGATGTTTCTATCTCTCTATCCTATCCCTCTCCTTTCCTCTCTCTAAAATCAATAAAAGATATTTTTAAAAAAACACAATCCTTGAGATCATCAGATGTGATTTTGGCTCCTTGAGTTCTGTGACTAGTGTTTTTCCAACATTTCTTATACTGAACACAGAAGGTGTTTTCATGTCATGTCACACCAATCTTCCTTGGAAAATGAATGGACTACTTCCTTTTTGGCTCCCCTTTTGCTGCCTTCTGTAAGGCACTTGTTCTCCTTGGGGGGGCGGGGGGGAATAATCTTTTATTTTGGAAACAAATCAAAAGGGGGTTAGGAAATGAAGCACCTTAAGCAATGCTCTCTTGAGACTTCTTTTCAAGACCCCAGAGTCTTCACAGACATAACTTGGGCTCAAAAACATTTTCTTTCTCAGAGCCAAGAATGGCCAGCAAATAGTAGGGATTAGAGGATGGGGAGGGTGGGGAGATTGGTGCTGAGAGTAAGACACTGCCCTGCTGGTGTGGCTCAAGCGGTTGATCATCGACCCAGGAACCAAGAGAATAAGGCACTGGTTCTTGCAGACCGCCATGGTGCTGCTCAGAGAGCCAACAGGCTCAAATATGCCATATTCTTCCTGACCTCCTTGCCTCTGCATATACTGTTTCTTCCATCTCTCGTGTGACTGAAAACCCTTGTCTCCAAAACACACCGCCAAACTGTGATGTTTTCCTAGCCTCCCCCATTCTTCACGGCAGAATGAGGTCCCTATAACTCTAGATGACTCATCACCCCGCATCTACCCCACTGGACTGTGAGCTTCTCCGAGGCAAGAACTCGACAATCATGGATCTCAGGGCCGAGCACAGTGCCTGACACAGACTGACAAAACAGAACTCCTTTTTTTTCTTTTTCTTTTTTTAGAAAGTATCCATCTGTATAAATAAATGTATATTGTATTTAAGAGGCAGTAAGACTTCCCATTCTCATTTCTTCTTTCTCTCATAATGTGCAGCAGCAGGTAGAAAGATCTCTCCAAGGTTGCCCCAAAGCCCAGAGGAGCGAATGTTCTGGTAGACCTGGGGCTCTGCTGATGGGGGCCGGGCCACATGGGAGCAATGCTGGCACCAGGCCCGGTCACCTCTGTACCACTCATTCACGGTCTGGTTGGTGATGGCCAGGTACAGAGCAAAGCACAGGAAACCACCCAGGAGGAAGCTCGGTACAACAACAAAACCCAGAATGAAGACAATCCTTGGGAAGGTCAGGAAAGGTACTGACAAAGATGGTGTCGGTAACTTGGAAGTATCCAACATCATCAACATTAAGTCTCCAGGTACAAGTCTGACGCCACCACCAACTAGACTAGAAACACAGTGCACACAACGACCATGGTGGCAGCTGAGGCATTCACGTCAAGAGGCAGATGAGGAAGGACCTGGCATTCCAGGCCCCGATGCACAGTGATGGGAAGAACGGTGCACACACTGGGCCGCACACTGCAGGGCCTGGACTGCGCTGGTCTCCTCAGATCACAAGCAGAGCACCGCGTGTTCTCTGGGAACATCACTTCATGGAATTCATAACCGTGAAGAAACAATCATTTGTTTGCTTTTGTTAGGGTACCAGGGTCGGTTACACAACTTAGGGTGAAAAAAACCAGGTTTACAATCAGCAGCAGATAGGGTAGAAGAAGGTAATACAAAGAGAAGTCCAGCTCTTGACAGCAGCCAAGTATTTTCTGTGTATTCAGTATAAACCATTCCTTGCAAGATGAGGTGCAGGATAATGAAGGTGTGGTTTCGGGTATGAAAGAGGAAATGAAGAAATCTTAGCATGGCTCTCCGAAGGCATTCTGAAATTATATAGGGAAATATCTGTGTCTTCCCTGATCGGGCCTTTCAGGTAATGGGTTTTCGAGCAGATGTAGAGCATAACACCACCCATCAGCACCAAAGCCCAGTAGAACAAGAGAACCAGATCCATCCTGGGGATTTTCTCTTGTTTAGATAATTTTCAGCAACAGCCCTGGCATTCCCCCTCCCAACAGTTATGGAGAATTCAAACAATGTCTCCTGTGCAGTGGCATGCGCCTGGCACACAGGTGACACCCAAAGCTGCAGCAGTCCTCACTGCTCCAGGAGGCTGAGTCTGGCTCCAGGAGCGACCAGCTGCGCCATGCTGGTGCCTCCACGGCATACCCTTGAACTCTTTATTTTTAAGAAAAATCTCTCACCAAAGCCCTTCGTGCTTGAGGTAGCTCATTATACACCTATGCCAAATGGTACTCACTTAGCTTAGAAATTAAATGAAAAGAATGAATGCACCCATGCAGAAAGGAACAATGGATCCAGCCAGCCGGCATCCAGGCGGACTGCCCCTCCAGGCTGTGACCTAATGGAAACGAGCCCGGAGCTCGCTCAGGTGCCTGCGTGTCCCTGCGTGTCCATCGGTGAGAGCAGTCAGGTGGTGGGATGATGACAGCTCATAGAAACCTCACACGATGATTTTTCATCAAGATGACAGCTTCTACCATCCCAAATCAAACTCTTCAACGTCAGCAGTTTACTGGATGCACCAAAGAATAAATGAAATGCCTTACAGTTCAACATTAAATACACAAAGATTTCTCCTCCCAAAGTGATCCTGCTGCTTGCCTGCATGGCCTCATGGTCTCATACATAACATTCTCAGAGGTAAATTAACAAAGTCAATAGGTATTTCGTCATTAGTTCACTGTGCCCTGTGCTATTTTTTTCTTTATGTGTCTTTTCTTTATGGAAAAGAACCATAACGAGAGCAATTCATTGTTCCTAAATTGCCCTGTGCTTCATTTCTTTTGCTAAACTAGCAGTAGCAATATGTGTCAGAAACTTGAGAATCAAAGACAATTCCAAACTGGGAAGTGCAACATTTAGCCTGTCAACTACATCAACAACATCATGTCAAGTAAGCATTTTTCAGCAAAATCATTCTCCCCTGATCTCCCTCAAGGACTCTGCTGCAGAAAAAATCCCAATGGGAAGCAAGACTGAATATGAAATTTAGTCTTCACGTTAACAAAAAGAAATTTTAAATCCTGAACTATTGTGATGGCCACTGGCAAACATTTCAAATTCAGAATACGTCCTGTTAGATTCTTTAAGTCATCCAGAAATAGAACAATACGCTTTGTGAGACCACATCAAGATTCATGTCTTATAATTCACAAATGACAGAGTCTAATGAGAAAAAAAATTTAGGCCAGATTCCCAGGGCTGAAGGAAACGTTAAATAGACAGCTACTCTGTCATTTGGTATCGAGGCAGAACTGTGAGATGCAAATGCATTTAGACCAGCCTGGGGACACATGACTGTAGTGCCTTCAAAAGCAATCTCTACAGAAAGAGACCATGCAACTCACTCACTCATTCACTCAGACCTCTTTACCCCGCTCTAGGGCCTAGGATCTACCTGGGATACTGGGAGGCGTTTCTTCAACCTAGAGGAGGTTCTAAGGGCACCCTACAGGCCTGGAGAGAAGGCCTGAGCAGAGTGGACGTGAGGAAGACCCCGATGACACCACCAGCACAAACTCTGGTCCAATAGCAACCCGTCCTGCAGCCAAGTCAGCACTGCATCCCCCCTCAGATCTTTAAATTTCACAGGCATACCAGAGTATACACTATGGGCAGAAGCGAGGGGCAAGGAGGAATATCAAATACTACTTACTGACTGGGACAATTATATATTATGACATATTTACATATACATATTTATGCATATATGTTAAGAAGGCCAATTATATATTAAGTAAAGGAAGTCAGTTAAAATATTCTATACTTAACATGTACTGAAAATATAGGGTGTCCCCCCCAAAAAAAGGTATACACACTTTAACAGCTGTTAATTCATTTAAGTTTCACTCCTTTTCAGGTTTAACTGATTTGAAATAATGGGTGAAGCCAGACTAAAGCTTTGAACAAATAAAATTTATCCTAAAGTGCCCTAACCGGTTTGGCTCAGTGGATAGAGCATCGGCCTGCGGACTGAATGGTCCCGGGTTCGATTCCGGCCAAGGGCATGTACCTTGGTTGCAGGCACATCCCCGGTAGGGGGTGTGCAGGAGGCAGCTGATCGATGTTTCTCTCTCATCAATGTTTCTAACTCTCTATCCCTCTCCCTTCCTCTCTGTAAAAAATCAATAAAAAATATATTTAAAAAAAAAATTTATCCTAAAGTGCCACTAGACTTTTTTTTTCAATGGGGACACATAAAAGATAAAGTTTAAGGTACAAACCCAGCAACAATCAACAAACTGAGGGCACACAAATACCGAACGAAATGATTCTTGATGTTTGCGATTCTATTGTTTCATGTTATCAGCAATGGCTGGACCAAAACGGTCATAAGTTTGAAAACAGGCATTGACAAAAAAAAAAAAATTCATTTCTGTAGATTCTTTTAAGTTTTGAAAAAGAACTGTATGCTAATAACCACTGACTTTATAATCATTTAAAGTGTGTATATTTTTTGGGACACCCTGTATATAAGAATGATTGGGGAACAAAGGTGACTAGATTAGGGGAGCAGTGAACTTTCTCCATCCCTGAAGCAGGCTCCTCACCTTCCTTAGCCGGATGGGTCCTCTGGTTCACCAAATGCAAGCGGCTTCTCCGAGGATAATGACAGCACAGACGACCAGAACACCAGGAGGGAAGACACAGCTCCAACCTATTACATAAAAACAGTGCTCATGTTTCCTCCTTCAGTCTCAGGTTTTATACATTCGAATAGGTATAAAGTTATTGACCACAACTTCAAGTATAATTAAAATATTTAAGAAAATGCCTGTTTTCCTACAGTACATTTGTTTCAGAAATTCTTCAAGGCATGTATACTCTATACACTTCAGAAAATACGAGTAAGTGCTTTTCCATGAACCTCCCCCCAAGGCATTTTAAGGTGACTAGACAGAAGGAGCCACACTGAGGTCTAAGAACAGTCACCCACTGTTCTCAGTACGCCTCTATTTGCATCTAATTCCCATACTTGACTTTCAGAAAGATTCAAATTTGATTTTTAGGAGAGACTATTTTTAACTGATTCTGGAAAGTGGTGGGTAGATCCGTTTTTTATCAATTTAAATCATTTCCTCCTTTATTTGTATCATAATGTACTGTTTTATAGTCTGGAAACCTGGGTCGGTGTAGACTTAGGGTTAGCAAGACTTAGAGTGGCCAGAATTCCCTAACCGGGGCTGAAATGCTCCCAGAGTTCAGGCTTTTCCTTTCACATCCTGAGAAATCTCTTTCAAAGAAAAATCGAATTCCTTTGTGTTTCTTTTATTAAGTTTGGATTTCTCATCTAGCAGTTAATCATATAGCGAGGTTCATTTATAACAATAACAGTTAAGACCTACTTTACTAGGGGAGAAGTAAGAAAAACTCTATTTCATAATCGCTCTCAGAGGAAGAAATTTCAATGCTCTTTGTGGCTTGAGGTAATTCAAGTACACCTATGCCACTTAAAATCTATAATAATAAAAGCATAATATACTAATTAGACCAGACGACCTTCTGGATGAAGCGGGGCTGCGAGGGAAGCCCGTGTCCCGGGTGCCAGAGGGAAACCAGTGCCGGCAGCCTGGGAAGGAAGGCCTACTCTTGCACAAATTTCGTGCATCGGGCTTCTAGTTATTAAATAAAAGCTGAGTATTTGAAAATGAAACAAATAAAAATGGACTCATCAGAAGAAAAGAGCCATTTTTAACCTAGTCCTATTAATCTTGAGATAATGTGGATAAAGAAGATAAAGGAAAGGCCAATGACTCAGGCGTCAGGAGACCTGGGTTCTAGACTATCTCAGCTACCAAGCTGTGTGACCTTGGACAAGTCAACAAGGCATTTTGACTCTTGGTCTTAATTCTTTTGTTTAAAAATAAATAAAGGACTGAATATATCAACTCCACGAGCCATCACAACTTTAAATACCATGTCCCCACCTTTTTAATTATGCCACCAAATAAATAATAGAAGTATGTGGCTGGGAAAACAAAACACTACCGATGTATAAAAAGAAAGGGGGGAGGCTAATATTTACTACTGGCTTAAATCTCGGACCTGCAAGACATGCTTTGGTTCGAAGTTCTACTACTTCTTTATTATTTTCGTAAATGCAGCAGTTAAAGTTCATCTAGAATTCAGTAAGATATCGAATTAAGTAAGAAAGGATTGAAGGAAATGTTCAGAATTACAAGAGCAAGGGCAAAACTGATGGACATGATTAAGGTCTGAGAGAAATAGTATACATTTGGGGGAGTTCTAGAAAACAGAAAGTATGCGGCTCTAACAGTATTAGACATATACAAACCACGCCAGGGAATGACCTCACAAGAAAATATGCTTCTCTGTGGGGCACAGACTGTACCGCATGGCACTTTCTGGAGAACAGAAAGAGGAGACTGCCTCTCCAATGTTCACAGCAATAGGTAATCCAATAAACACATTCACTCAGCAACGGGTCACTCACGTTATCAGGATTAGAGAGACCCCCGCCCCCCCCACTGCAATGACAGTACTGCATAAATACAGGGGAGGGGAAGGGAGCCATCATTTTTCAATTCTAGAATAAGACTTCCAAGATAAGAAACAAATATGTATGTAAAGCTGCTCAGTTACTGAAGCAATAGAACTTTTACATGTTGCTATCTAATAAAAATAAAAGCCAAGTGTCTATTGACAGCTGTCGGATGGGACGAGGGCACAGGGTCCGCTGAGAAAGTGCTGGCTGAGGAGGAAGGCGGAGGGGACTGCAGCAGCGCACGCTAATTCTGGCTGGGAGTCCAGTCGGGAGTAGACTGGCATAAAACAGCAATTACAGACAACGGGAAAAGCTAATTTATCCGTTTTCTCTCACAAGTTCCACTTACATGCTGTAGATTAGATGAGGCTGTTAAGAGAGAAAATGGCAGCATGTAATGACCATAATGCTGAAAGTAGGGGGGTAACAGTTACCTCAAGTAACTCATTTAGCTACCCAGTAAGAAAAAAACACAGCTAGTAACATGGAAGCTAGCCTAAAAAACATGCCAAAGTTTCGAATTTATCCCCCCTATATTGAAATGAAGCATGCACATATGTTCTAAAACCAGAGTAAAAATTATAAAGCACAATCCTTCATCTGTTTAGGCCAAAATCTATACACCGAGAAAATCAAACACTGACGTTTTCTCAAAGCATTCTGCAGAAAACATTCCACACTGCGTAGTTAATATTTAACGTCCTAAACATTTCTTTAGAAGCTGTAAAACTAGGTGAGCTAAAAAGGTAAGATTTCTGTGAAAACAATCACTCAGGAAAAAAAATAATGAAAGAAAATTTACTTTCAAAAAGGTCTACCTTAAAGGAAATGTCCACCTTAAATAGCACACTCACGTTTCTCTGTCAAATGCTGGCTTCCATTGCCTAACTTTGCAGCTCAGCTTCGGTACCTGCCTCCTTGCAACCCTGCTGGTATGTCTGACCTCGGCTCCCGGCGGAATCCCAGCCCATTTCATCATTTCCTGTTGGCTGCCGACTCCTTGCAGCTGAGATAAGGCCAGTCCCTGCACTGCTGCATTCGTCCTACAGCACCAGCTTCTCAGACTGCAGCCCAGGGCCTTCTGGGACCATCACAAAAGAGCTTTCTTTTCAGAAAGTGACCAAATAGAAATATTGGTCTTCCATGGACAATCAGAGAGACACGAGGTCTGAGAACAAAAGTCCTATTACCCCCCCAAAATCAAGTTGGAGTGTGTACATTAACTTATACCATATGTGATAGTCTCAGAATTCTTCCACTGAGGAGAAAAAGACTTGCTCTGTATCTAAGGAGCCAGGCGGCACAGGAGTTAACGTGACAGGGACTTACTTGCATGAGATAATCTTACATTGTCCCTACTTCTCTCTGACTCCACACACCAAAGCAAAGCAGCTTGTTAGTGGGAAATGCAGGCTTACTGCTGCAGACAAGCAGGGGACCGACCCCGTCTCCCCGGAGCACGCACAACTGACTCCCAAGAACCAAGAACCAGGGCCCTCAAATACACAAACGTGATCACCTAGAAGTAAACGCCAAACACAAAAACTCCTTACCTCCTAGAGTTTTACAAAGAATTGAAAGTAGAGGGGGAAAAATAAAATAATAATAATATAATTTTAGGTGAGGAAGAAGAGATCCTATATCTCCTCATTTTCAAATGGATGTGCCCAGAAGACTACTGTATACTTACTTCTCTCTACCAAAGTAAAGAGGAGGCACAATCTATGCTGCTTGAAGCCAGGATCGGACAAAGTGGGAGAGCATAGGGTAGGAAGAGGTCAGAGGGGGCACTTTTAGAGCAGTGTCCTATCTCTTCAGCTATTATAGGTGTGCTGTGTTTGTAAAAATGTATTGGTATTTATAATATGTGCACTTTTATGGATATATATTATGCAACAATATAAAAAATATAAACACTATTCAAAAAAGCAAATATTGAAACTCATCTGCAAAAACAGACAAAAAACAAGTATTCCAAGGGCTCAATTTCTCCAAAGTGCGCTCCTAGAAGATACATGTTCACCCCCACCCCGTGGCACCCTGGGATGGTGGCGGCCAGAACAGGATCAGACCATTCCCTCCTTGCAACATGGGCCTAAGGAGAAGTCTGTGACCAAGAGAAAATATGTAATTGGCAAAAGAATATATTGCAAGAGGAAAGGGGAAATTATGCTAAGTGGATATACTTGCTACCCAAATTTATTCAAAAATTTAAAAAACAGCCATCTAGTCTGACCTTATAACACTAAACAGAACAGTTAAAAATCTTTCTATAATCTGTGTTTAGAAAATTTTTAATGGAAAAACACCAAAAAGCATATCAATACAAGGCTTGATTACCTGACATATGAGAATATAATGATTCACCTTCCCTCTCCCCAAAAAAACAACGAAGAATTTGACCCAAGGCAGATTCCACTGTAGCTAAATCAATGACTCCCTTACAGAGGGCGCACCTAGGAGTAGGCGGCCAGCCATACTCCAGCAGCATCCTCTGGTCTGCAGAGGCCAGCACATCTTCCCAGGGTCTGCTGTGGGACAGGCAGGATCAGGAGCTGGGGGTCTAATGGCCCTAACAGTCATTTTGTCCAGTGACTGAGCTTCAGATCAAACAATGTTTCTAGAGACTACTTCAGTGTACCTGAGCACAGCACATGGGCAGTCTAAAACGAATGATCCAGTGGTTATATTTCACAGTACTTTAACTAAATTTAAGCAGCACCAAAAAAAATGGTATTTTCTTCCACTAAGGAAAACAAGCGTGTGAGTTCTGGCAAAGCAAACTGGTTGTCCACCTTTCCTCTTATCAGCCAGCAAGGCAGAAGACTCTTCTTTGCCCCGAGTCTCACTTAGGGTTCTTGGTTATGGGGAGGGGACAATCATAGCAACCATGCAAGGTAGATGTATTCATTCTGTTTGTCTAACACCCTCATTCTCATTTTTTTAATCCAACAAACACAGGCTGTTTAATAAACATATATACAATGCTGCCTTTATTTAGGGTTAATCATGACCCATGAGCGTAAGTACTGCCACCTCCTCCATTTTCCAGGCGAGATAACGGAAGTACGGAGAGGTTATGTTACCTGCCCAGTTCCCCAGAGCTAGTATGGCGAGGAGCCAGGATTTGAACCCAAGCAGTCAGCCTCCAGAGTCCGGCTGCTAACCACCACAGCACACTGTTTCTCCATCTTGGCTTCCCTGAAGGATCACAACCAGGTCTTAGTAACATTTTTATTTGAACTAAATTAAGAATGCAGATAGCAGTGGGGCTATGAAGTGAAGAGACCAGCTTTCCAGAGTGGCCGGTACCTGCAGCCACACCTCACAGTGGCAGAGGCTCGGGCAGCTCTCCCTCCTCGGGTGGTGCTGGGACAGAAAGACTGCTCTAGGGAAACCCATCTGCTAACCTCTAGGGTGCAGGGACTAAACTGGTATTTCCAGTTCCGATCTGGTTTCTGTCACCAGACTTGGAACCGCTGGGCATTCATTCAACAAACATTAGTGCCAAGCACAGTGTTAGGGCCTCAGGGTCCCTACCCTGGGCTGCTCACAGTGCATGGCAGGCACAGGAGTAAATAAGTAAAACTGGCATGAGCTGATCAATGCTAGAGCCAGGTGCTGAGGGAACGCTGTGAAGGAGCAGTGACCCCGTGTGGGAAGCAGGGTCAGGGAAGGCTTCACGAAGGAGGGGACACAGTTGGTTCTCTGAGAGCTTATCACTGACATACTCAAAGCATGTGGATTAAGGCCAAAAACATCTCAGAAAGAGTCCAGCAAGTTAGTTGAAGACTACCAGCGCCATCCACTACCTCGGCCACGGCACACAGCGGGGTGGGGGGGGGGGGGGGTCCAAATGAAGTCTTTCCCTGGCATAGCTCACAAACATCAGGACAGCATCTGGCCAGGCAGCCTCTTGCTTTCTGATACCTGTTACACGACTGTCACACGCTAAAAATGGCTGCCTTTACTGAGCTCTTTTTTTTTTTTTTTAATATGTTTTTACTAGAGGCCCGATGCACAAAATTCGTGCAAGGGGCTCGGCCCCCGCCTCTGTCTCGGCTGCCTCTGCCTCAGCCCCCCCACCGGCTTCGTCTGGAAGGACAACCAGTCTAATTAGCATATTATGCTTTTATTATTATAGATTGATTTCAGAGAGAGGAAGGGAGAGGGAGAAAGAGATAGAAACATTAATGATGAAAGAGATCATCGATCGGCTGCCTCCTGCACACCCCCTACCAGGGATCAAGCCCATAACCCAAGCATATGCCCTGACCTGAAATCAAACTGTGACCTCCTGGTTCATGGGTCGATGCTCAACCACTTAGCCACACTGGCCGAGCTACTGAACTCTTTTAAAAAACTCCATAAAATAAGTACTATCGGCCCTGTTTTACAGAAGGGAAACCACCACAGAGAAGTTAAGAACCTGCCCACAGTCACCCAGCATAGCAGAATGGGATTCTAACTTGGGTCCACCTGGTGCTTTCAAAGCTCATCCTTTTTCTACCACACTCTTATGCTCCCATGGAACTACACCTGTGAGAAAAATTAGTCTATCTGGCAACAGGCCAAGTCATATGGGGAAAAATAAAATTTCTATGATGTGATTTTCCCCCATTCCTCTACTGGTCTGTCCTTGCTTTACTGACATGTAATTCACATGCCATACAACTCAGCCATTTAATGTGTACCACGCAATGGTTTTTAGTATATTCACAGATATGTGCAACCATCACCCCAGTCGATTTTAGGACATTTTCACTACCTAGAAAGAAACCCGCACTCTAGCTATCACTGCTCTCTCCTCCCATCCCTTCCCCCTGACCTGAGTAACCACTGCCTCTAACAGGGTGATTCTTACAGAGGGTATGGGCACACCGTAATTGACCAGGATGTAAATAAAACAGTGCAAATTGCAGCTGTGGGCTTCAGTCCTCCCTGCAGGGCTAACAGCTGAGCTGGGCCAAGGCAAGGGAAAAGCAGGCAACTCAGGGGCAGGTGCTGGGGTGAGGTGGGGGTACCTAGCAGCACCCCCATGCTAGATGGACTCAATGGTCCAAATGTCCCTGATCTTCACAAGCCCTGAAAAGAGGGCCAGGTGGTTTACCATCGGAGGGAAGGCAGAAGTCATGTGACTCCCAAGGAGAGCTCCTCTGGTCACAAAGCCTCCCACCATTTGGAATGTTCCACCTGACCTGCCCATCGCCAGAAAGACAAAGACCAAGACGGTATGAGGTGATCAGAATGGAGTTGTTCTGAGAAGCCAAACTATTCAAGGACCAGCAGGACTCGTGGCGCTGAGGAAAAGGTGACTCCTTCGTATCGCTGTTTATGTGCTCTCTCAGCCCTCAGATGCTGGGGGAAGAGAGAACTACAAACAGACCATGCATACACTCCTGCAGAGCCCCGATTTCTCTGCCACACTTCTCTATACAGGACATCAAAAACCGCCTGCGCACGGCTTCCCACACGTGTTAACTACTCAGCACTGATCGAAGCCACTGGGTAAATCACAGAGACACCATGATGAGCAACAGTACACACTGCATACCTCTGTTTATTTGAAATTCTAAACCAGGCAACACTCATCCATAGTGACAGAGCCGTGTTTGCCTGGTGCCAGGAACTGGGTGAGGTGGGGGACTGACCACACAGGGACACAAGGAACTTCTCAAGTGATGGAAATGGTCTGTACCTTGATTGGGACAGGTCTACTCAGGCCTGTCCGTTTGTCAATGCCCCTAAATGGGTGCATTCAGTTGTATGTAAATTATTATCTCAATAAAGAGAAAAGGGAGAGTAAAGGGAGGGAGGAGACAGGGAGAGGAGGGGAAGAAGACAGGAGAAAAGAAAGGAAGAAAGAAAAAGAGGAGGAAAGAGAGGAAAACCCTCTTTAAAAAGGGTTTTAGTTTATTTTCAAACACTAAAATAAGTTCTGTGTAATGTTAGCACTGAGTGCATTTCATTGGGTCTCAATTCTTGAAATACCTGATCCTCCAACATACACAAATGATTCTGAGAAACCAGAATGGTCTAGGTCAGTGGTCGGCAAACTCATTAGTCAACAGAGCCAAATATCAACAGTACAACGATTGAAATTTCTTTTGAGAGCCAAATTTTTTAAACTTAAACTATATAGGTAGGTACATTGTTATTAACTTAATTAGGGTACTCCTAAGGCTTAGGAAGAGCCACACTCAAGGGGCCAAAGAGCCGCATGTGGCTCTCGAGCCGCAGTTTGCCGACCACAGGAGGTGCTAACCAGATTAACTCAGTTCTCTCCACTATTAAGTAAAAAAGTGTGATAATACCCATCAGCGACTTAGAAATGGCAGCTTTCAGTGATAAGTTTCAACGGCTGACAGTCTGTAAACATGTAAAATCTAATATGATAATTATAAATATTAGCTTTTCTTTATCTTAAGTAAATCTTACATTCTAGAAACCTACCGTATTCATAAACAGATTATATAAAAACATTCTGATATGATAGGTCAAGCTTTTTTTTGGAGGGAAGCGGAGTGGCTATGTTTAAATCCTATTTGTTACCTTTCATATTTTTCATAAACCAAGACAAAAATAGAGCCATCCTGCTTTGACTCTTCCCACATATATACATAAAAAGGAATAAACCAAGCCAAATTTCTAACATTCTCTATCAAAGAAGGTGCCAGGACAAGCTGAGCTAAGTACCAGTTCTATCTTTGGCAAAGTAAAAAAAAATAAAACCCTTTATATAAGCTTCTTTGCTTCTCTGGCACTTGCCCAAAGCTGAAAACAAAAAAAAGAAGAAGCCAGACTAATTAAAGCAGAAAGACCAATTGGGAAAAACTTCAAAGCACCAATGTGATAGAAAACATGTTAATTTTTCTTACGCATTTTATAAAAACCCATCATGAGAAGTAACACCTGAACTTCTGACACAATACCTTGGTGGTGAAGACGTCACACAGCCCCACAGTCCTGGGAACACCTGGGCTTTCTTTGGGCAACACACTGAAGATGAAAAATGATTCCAGAAGAAAGGTCTGAATTCAAAAAGGAGTGTTAGCCCAGCTGGTGTGGCTCAGTGGCTGAGCATCAACCTATGAACCAGGAGGTCATGGTTCCATTCCCAGTTGGGGCACGTGCCTGGGTTGCGGGTTCAGAGTGGGAGGTGTGCGGGAGATGGCCGATCAATGATTTTCTCTCATCATTGATGTTTCTATCTCTCTCTCCCTTCCTCTCTGATATCAATTTTCTTTAAAATGTTTTTTAAAAAGATTGTTCAACAAGGTTTGTGGTGAGGGTAGAGATATGTATGCTATGTTAACGTTTTATTGGAGGTTACTTAGAGTAATTTTTTCCCTCATTGATTTATACGTACCGTCCTAGGCTCTGGAAGTTACAAGCTAAATAATTCACCACACTTGTCCTTAAGTAGCTTAGAGTCTAGTAGGGTAGACTACTACAGGACCACAGTGTGACAAGTGCCACATAATAGAACTAAGCAGGGAGCGCTGAAGGGGGCGGAGAAAGAGGGGCTGAGCAGAGACGCGGGAAAACTCCCAGGAAAGCTAGGCTCTCGGCTCAACCAGGCAGAGAAGGTGGTGTCACTCTGTACCTCTGGCTGTCACCTCCCTTCTCTGGCTGTGGCTTCCTCCTGAAGGGCAAGCAGGGTACCAGAGCAAGCTCCCTACTTTCCTGGCCAGTGTCTTTATTAAGGGCAGGAGGAGCAACCAATACAAGGCCACCAACTTTATTTTGCCCACGAAGGACATTAAAATAAAAACAAAAAACAAAAAACTACCACCTCCCATTATTTCATTTCGAAGGCATTTTAACAACAGAAAACAAGTCATACAACCTGAGAATAAATGAAGTCTCAAACTAATATCTTTAGCTTTATAAAAGAGTAACTACTATTGATAGTATGGCTGTATGACAGTAAAAATACCATCATGAACTGGTGTTTAGAAACCCTGTAAATAGATAATAAAATTAGATACTATTTTGTACACAGGTGCCAGGGCCTTTACATACAACGAAAACCCTGCAAGGTGAGAGTATGCCCATATTTTTCAGATGAAAAGACTATAGCTCGGGGGAAGGGCTTGCCCATGTCGCACAGCGCTTCGCTCAGACAGAAGACACACCGTGATGCCACGGGAGGGCTCAGGTGATCTCTGAGGGCCTCATCAGAACTAAACATGCACTTTATTGGTGTTGCTTTGGGGATGGCAAAGGAAAAACTCAGTTCTGCCACCACTGGCTTTTCTTTGTAGTCCCAAGCAACCAACTTCAATCCCCTGTGAAACCAGGAGAGGTACAACTTTAGAAATAAATGAAATGGCGATCCCAAGCATTCCAGAATGCCCCCATTATCTTCCCCTTTCTCCTCTATTTTGGGCCAGTGCCAGAAAAATGAGATGGGAAGATGAACAAGAATCAAGTACGCTTTATGTGTCAAGAAATAAAAAACATTTGAACCCTTATTCAGAAGTTTCAATATCATACTCAATGTGCCATGTAATAAGAATGCATTAGGTGTTTAATAAATGAATGAATCTAAATCCTGTAACACTGTTGTGTGTTATATAAATTCAATTTAGAAGACATGGTCTCTAACCATTCTAGGTCCAACATATGGAGTTGATTAAAAACAGGATACCAGCTACAAACTTAACTATCTATATATCTCATTTTACAAATGTTTTGCTTTTTTTCTACCTTTACCATTTAAATGAAAGTCTACTGTACTTAAGCAATATTTTAATACAATGATCCCAGTCATACTTCAGCATGGGGTGAGAGCCTGCTGTGTGAGGACATGAGCCAGGTAACGGCTACAGCCTGGTCCCCTACCGGACCTTCCACAGACATCTGCCTGGAAAAGCAGAGCTGAGTGGGGCGGAGCGGAGCAAGACAGCAGTGAGCAGATGCAGGCCCATAGCAAATTTCTAAGCATCGGTTCTTCTACATCAGCGGTTCTCAACCTGTGGGTTGCGACCCCTTTGGCGGTCAAACGACCCTTTCACAGGGGTCGCCTAAGACCATCCTGCATATCAGATATTTACATTACGATTCATAACAGTAGCAACATGACAGTTATGAAGTAGCAACGAAAATAATTTTATGGTTGGGTCACAACATGAGGAACTGTATTTAAAGGGCCAGAAGGTTGAGAACCACTGCTCTACATGAAGACATGCCATCCCGTAACATGAAGACAGCCTCAGTAGCCGCCTCAGGACTTGTGGAGATTAAGCGAAATAACATATACACACAGTGCGTTTTTAATGGTAGCCATTGTGACCATCTGATGACAGAAGTGGAAGCTCCCAATGACGTTGATCACAACTCAAGCCACAGAAGGGCCCAAGGGGCCTCTCTAAGGGCAGGTGTGAAACACAGGAGGACACATATTTAGGTGGCAGCAGCGTAAGGTTAACCCCAGGAAACTCAGACAGCAGGCAATCAATGAACATTGGAAAATCAGTGAACCAACGCCACAGCAATCCAAACGAAGTGACTGTCAGAACGCACAATGATCACCCGAGTGAAGTATGGGTAAGGACGGGGCTGGCTCAGAGGCCTTGTGAAGGGAAACAGGGTGAGGGGACCTTGCCCAGAGGCCGACTGGGCCGAGCACCAGGGAGTGCCAAGTCCAGAACGACCCTCGGGCTCCTGCTTGGAAGGTCACGGTGCTGCATGCCGTGAGCAACCTGGCAGGAGTCACAGGGAGAAAGCAAGGCGCTCAGCCCGGCAGTGGTCACTGCATTGTAACAGGACAGGTGACTCGGCTTAGGGTGCTGTACAGACGAAGGGTATGTATCTCTCACATGTGAAACCAGCTAAAGATGGACAGGGTACAAAGCAGTTTAAACCATATGATCCCATTTGTTTTTTAAAATCATGTTTGTGTGTGTGTCAATACAACACTGAAAAACTGCACATCAAGGTGTGGACAGTGATTTTCTCCTTTAGAATATTTGTATTTTACACAGTGCATGAGTTAATCTTATCCTGAAGGAATAAACGGAATTCCTTAATGAGTCCTGAAACCTGGGCGGACAACACCGAGGCAGTGGGGAAGGGCTGCCGAGAGCCCGTTGCTCAACAGAGGGGGGCCCACAACACTCGCAAGTCCTCTGTAAACCACCAGACACAAGGAGGTCACGGGCACAAAACCGCCTGCAGAGCTTTGGTAAAAACCCCATTCTGGACAAACCCTAGAACAAGTGGCTATCAACCAAGATCTGCCTGTCCAATGCCTCCTCCCCCAGAGGGAGGCGTGTCACCCCGCCGCTGGCTTTACCAATTATACAACATTCGCATGGGAAAGAGAAGGGACGTGATTCCTGGGTGCTCCACACAACTTAGTCCCTACAGGCTGAGATTTTATGCACCATTTCTGTAAAGAAACAAACCCCAGGAAGTCAAGACCTCCAGCTGCATCCCAAAGCAGCAGGTGCGCCGGCCTTAGACCAGCAACCTCCTCCAGTGAGCAGGTTCCTTAAACCTCCACCTCGCAGGAGTTAATCCCAGCAGAGGCACGTTTGAGGGAGATATTCCGTGAGTACATAAGTCCCAGTTCTCTGATGAGCAGAACCAAACGAGGGGCTCCAACCCCAGCGCCATCCACACCCAGGCAGGCAGGAGACTCCTCAGGCTCACAACCAGGCCAGTTCTAGTGACCACCCTGAGCAGGGGGAGTCAGCAGCCAGACAGCCCCATCCCAGAGAGGACACAAAGATCCCAGTGCCCCTGACAGCCCACAGGACCCACAGAACTTGGTGACCACCAAACCCATAAATTAACATGCACCCACAAAGCTGTTACAAAGGCCTGCGACAGGGAAGAAGAGCCAGACCTGCACACATGGAGTAGGGCTGGGGACATTTATAAACCACTGAGAGTTCATCTGACCTCCAGGGACAAGATCTTCTTAAAATGTGACACCACCCAGTGCACTCATTATATTTCATGACAGGGCGCACACTTGCAGCTCATAACGCCGCGACAGGGTGCCTGCAGGTTAACGGGGGAACACAAAGACAAGCGAGTGGACCGGCCCCTTGGTCCCTCTGTGCTCATCCCCCCTATACACTCAATTACAGTCAATTTACACTCCCCACCTCTTAGAACGTGTCTTGGGCTTAGGAGGGTAGACTAGGATCTTTACGTGATATCAGTATTTCTCTGCTACATTTGCTGAAAGACCAGAATCACAGTTTGTAATGTCAAAATACAGATTAGAAATAGGCCATGTCACACTCATTAGATTCAGATGTTCTTTACAACAAATTAGGGTGACAATAAGTGATAAAGATTTTCTTCCTATTCTATAAATGTATCCCAATTAATTTGTAACCTAATTTTAACTGAAATTCTTTATTGATGGCACATCAACAATTTTTTCCGTCAAAGATGTTAAGGGCCCTGGCTGGATGGCTCACTTGGTTAGAGCATCATCCCGTACACCAAAAGGTTATGGGTTTGATTCCTGGTCAGGGCACATACCTACGTTGCAGGTTTGATCCCCAGTTGGAGAGCATACAGGAGGCAACTGATCAATGTTTCTCTCACATCAATGTTTCTCTCTTTCTCCCTCTCCCTTCCTCTCTCCAAAGTCAATAAACATATCCTCGGGTGAGAATTTTTTTTAAAAAGATATTAAGGAATATTATTGTTCCACAGTTACTAGCAATACCACTTAACATTGGTTTAGAAGTAAGTTTTCTTTCCCCAGGGAGGCCTTGAGGGGAAAAAAACAAATTCAGCCTAAACAACCCTGGCAACAACCAACATCATAACACCTTCACAATCAAAACAACCTGGGATTCAGAATATCTGTATATTGGAAATGTTTTTTCTCTTTATTTTTTATGGGGAATGCCAAACATATAAAAAGTAGAGAGACTAGAATAATCTCAAGTTTCAACAATTAGCAGCACATGGCCAATCTTGTTCCATCTGTGATTGTAAAAACTTAAATGCTCACAGAATCACGTGACCAAAATGTCTTTCCATGACCTGGTGGGTCCACCTTGACCCTGACATCCACAGCACGAGTCCTCATGGTGGGAACAGGCACAAAGCAGGCAGAACAGGGGTCATGTCTTGAAGGGACGAGCTGATTTATGGGGGACCAGAGCCACTTAAACATGTATAAAGCCAAAGAACGGAAACACTGCAAGGTTAAAGCAGCCAGGATAAGTCATGCTGATGCCACTGTCCTCCCTGATGTGATGTGATAAGGAGGGCACTTCAGTTCTGCAGTATTCTTCCCCAAAACTCCTAAGCCCAGTCTAATAATATGGGGGGGAGGGGTCAGGCAAACACAAATCGAGGGCCATTCTACAAATTATCCAACTAATAAGCATGCTTCAAAACTGCCAAGGTCATGAAAAATAAGGACAGAAACAATCACAGATTGAGGAGACTAAGGAGACGTGAGACTAAACGCAATGTGATCTCCTGGACTGGATCCTGGAACAGTGGAACAACTGACATCTGAGTCAAGTCTGTAGTTTAGTTAATAACAATGTACCAATGTTAATTTCTTAATTCTGACAAATGGGCTGTGATTATGCAAGGTGTTAACGTTAGGAAACTGGGTGAAAGGCGTATGGGAACTCCTTGCAACTTTTCTATATATCTGCATATCTAAAATTTTCCCAAAAGAAAACTTTATTACGGAAATAATAATATAAAAATTTTAACTGGCTACTGAGCATTCATTACATCCTTCACAAGAAGGAGTCAGTGACAATGTGGTTTTCATTTAAAAATTAAGCCAGGAAAGATAAAGACTAAGGAAATAATTTGATTTTTAAAATCTCAAAGCAAGCACCTGAAATGAAGGTGGGCCTGTCTGGAAGGTAAAGGACACCCACACAGGCAGTGGACGGCAGCTACCACTGGACACAGAGCATTTGACTTGGGAATGAACTGTGCTGACAGCGAGAACCGACTTCCAAACCACGAGGCCGTCCCTGCCTGGTCTCCGCACGCACCACAGTGTGCAGGCGCCAGCTCTCCCGCTGCCCACCCTCCCTGCGCCCCGTCTCTGCAGCCCTCTCCTCCAGTCCACCCTTGCGGCCACTCGGCAGGGAGGGAGGGGCTGGAAGGAGCAGAAACAGAATTCTGATCTGGGGACCATGCTCGGAGCTGCAGAGCCTACCGCCGCACAGTGACTGAGAAGTCACTCATGCTTTTAAATGGCTTTGAAGGTGCTTCTCTCTGGCTGTTCCCTCCTGCACTTTAAATAGAACACAGTTCTAGAAATAAAAGTACACACCTGGATTTTCAAATTATGAACAGCATGTGGGATTGCATTCATTCTGAACCACCTCCAAGAAGTCCTCTGTGGCTGAGGTTAACGCATAAGCAAGCAGCTTCATGGAGCAGCCAGACATCTGCCTACGCGCGCATCAAACACATCTTACACTTAAATGTCAGTCACAGGGGACTTTGTGTAAAATATTCCCCAAAATGCCCTGCAACAAATTACTGAAACACAAACAGAGAAACACAGCAGTGATGTTTTTAAAAATAATCTCTTTTTTAAAAGACAGGAGACATTCTGGTTTTTTTCTTATCCTCACCCGAGGATATTTTTCCATTGATTTTTAGAGAGAGTGGAAGACAGAGGGAAAGACACAGAGAAACATCAATGTGAGAGAAACACATCAACTGTTGCCTCCCGCACCAGCCCTGACCAGGGTCTGGACCGAAGAGGAGCCTGCAACTGAGGTACGGGTCCTTGACCAGAATCGAACCCGGGACCCTTTGGTCTGCAGGCCGACACTATCCACTGAGTACACCGTCTAGGGCCAGAAGACATTCTAAAAAAGATCACACTTTTCTCCAGAATAACAATCTGAAAATGACAGAATCTGCCATGCTTGCTTCTCATCAAAGAGGCAATCCCTCCTGAGCAGCTTCTTCATTTCTACTTAGCCAGTCATTGGAGTGTCCTGCAAAATGCAGCTCAAAACTTCCCCAGCGAGAGAAACCAAGATGGTGGCATAGGTAAACACCGGAAATTGCTGCCTCCCACAACAACTTCAAAAATACAACGAAAAGACAAAACGGACATCATCCAGAACCACAGGAAGGTTGGCTGAGTGGAAATTCTACAACTAGAAGGAAAGAGAAAAGCACACTGAGACTCAGAGGAGCTGCGGAAGTAAAGTGCAGAGGTACGGAGGCGCACACGGCAAGGGCTGGCAACTGAGGACGCGGCTGTCTTTTTGAATTGGGAGGGAGTCACAAACTCCCTACTGCTCTGAACTCCAGTTCCGGGAAGTCTCTGGGGACCCAGACTCATACGGGGAGAAACTGGACTGTCTGGCAGCGGGCAGAACTCGGAACTCGAGGGCGGCTTGCAGCCATTACCAGGACACCGAGACGCGGGGCCTCTTAGGGCAGAGCTGAGGATCAGCCATAGCTGCTTGCTCCGCCCTGTTGATTCCCTGAGACCCCGCCCCACCCAAGCTGCAGCAGAGGCTTTTGCATATGAATGCCCTGGCCCTTTGCAATCTGAAAATTACCTAACAAACTGCAGCTGGGCCAGACAGACCCAGAACTTCCAAGAGAAGGCCCAAGGCCCCACAGCAGCTTGCATTGCTTCACAGCTGGGCCTCATCTGGGCACCTCCAAACCCCAAACAAGGGGAATCTGCAGATCTCTTCGTAGCTCCTGCTGAGTAGCCTCAGGCAGAGGCTAAATTAGCACCTCCTTAGATCCAAGAGCCAGTGTACCCAGTGGTCAGAGTGGGACCATCCAGATTACAACTCCTCAGATCCATAAGGGACACACTCGGTGGGCAGACTCAGTGAGCACCAAAGCCCCACTGAAGAAAGTCTTGCCCCATAAGGGTGTCTTCAGCACAGAAGTTCTCCCACCGTAGACACAGCTGATTCTCACAGCCAATTGGCCTGGAGGTCAATTCCTCCCAGTGATACCTACAACAATCAAGGCTTAACTACAACAAGACTGTGCACAAAGCCCACAAAGGGGTGCACCAAGAGTGTCCACCTCAGGTAATTGGGGAGGCTGAGCCACTGGGCCCTATAGGACACCTAGCACACAAAGCCACTCTACCAACACAGGGAAGCATAAAAAATGCGGAGACAAAGAAACAGGTCACAAATGACAGAAATGGATGAAAGCAAACGACTGGATATAGAGTTCAAAACCACAGTTATAAGATTTTTCAAGAATTTTCTAGAAACCACCGATAAATTTAGTGAGACCCTGGAGGATATGAAAAAAGACCAACTAGAAATTAAGCATACACTGACTGAAATAAAAAATAATATACAGAGATCCAACAGCAGACAAGAGAATCCCAAGAATCAAGTCAAAGATTTGAAATACGAAGAAGCAAAAAATACCCAACCAGAAAAGAAAAAAGAAAAAAGAATCCAAAAATATGAAGATAGTGTAAGGAGCCTCTGGGACAGCTTCAAGCGCACCAACATCTGAATTATGGGGGTGCCAGAAGAAGAGAGAGAGCAAGATATTGAAAACCTATTTGAAGAAATAATGACAGAAAACTTCCCCTACCTGGTGAAAGAAATAGACTTACAAGTCCAGGATGCACAAAGAACCCCAAACAAAAGGAATCCAAAGAGGACCACACCAAGACACATCATAATTAAAATGCCAAGAGCAAAAGACAAAGAGAGAATCTTAAAAGCAGCAAGAGAAAAAAAGTCAGTTACCTACAAGGGAGTACCCATATGACTGTCAGCTGATTTCTCAACAGAAACTATGCAGACCAGAAGGGAGTGGCAAGAAATATTCAAAGTGATGAATAGCAAGAACCTACAACCGAGAGTACTTTATCCAGCAAAGCTATCATTCAGAATTGAAGGTCAGATAAAGAGCTTCACAGATAAGAAAAAGCTAAAGGAGTTCATCACCACCAAACCAGTATTATATGAAATGCTGAAAGGTATTCTTTAAGAAGAGGAAGAAGAAAAAGGTAAAGATAAAAATTATGAACAGCAAATACATATCTATGGACAAGTGAATCTAAAAATCAAGTGAATAAAAAATCTGATGAACAGAGTAAACTGGTGAATATACTAGAACCAGGGGCATAGAAAGGGAGTGGACTGACAATTCTTGGGGGGGGAAAGGGGTGTGGGGGTGCAGGAAGAGACTGGACAAAAATCGTACACCTATGGATGAGGACAGTGGGAGGGGTAAGGGCAGAGGGTGGGTGGGAACTGGGTAGAGGAGAGCTATGGGGGGAAAAAAGAGGAACAACTGTAATAATCTGAACAATAAATATTTAATTAAAAAAAAAAACTTCCCCAGCATTCCCAATCACTCGACTAGGAATCTGTACGGTACTGTCACTGCCCAGCAGCCCTCCACTAAGGCTTCATCCTTTAACTTCACATTGAGAAAAGCTACGTATGCTTTTTCCATTCATTTTTTAAATGTTTTATTACACTAGTCACGTTCCTTGGACTTTACACATCTGACAGTTGCGAAGTTCATGGGCAAGCTCTCGGGCCACGTGCCTGTGCTCCAGCAGGTTTGGCAAGCCCACAACGGTGCCAGGCACAGCCCCCTTCCCCAGTCACCCGGCGGAGTGGGCTGCTCCCCTCTTTGAGCTGCCACAGAAGCAGGCCTGTGCCTGACCCCAGTTGCTGCCCCATCATGCCTCACTGCACTTGTGTCCTTGGAAAGCACCATGACAGGGCTTAGCACCTAGGGGCCAAACATATGCTGAAAAAAGAAAGGAAAAAACCCATGAGAGAAATGGCAGCCTCACCTCTGGACACACAAGGCTCAGGTGTCAATGTCAAGTCTCAGGAATAAAAGTGTAGCTTCCATTCGCAGCCTACCAGCTGTGGAATCACAATTTGATTTCCCTCCAGCCTCGGTTTCCTGGACTATATAAAGAAGACCAGCACCTCCCACCTCTTTTCTTTCCTTCTCTACCCAAACCAATGCCAGGCAGCCATCAAGAGCAAGAATATGTGCTCTGGAGACTCAGCCGAGGTTGTGCCAGAGCCAAAAGGTGCACGTCCACTTGGCCAGCGGCCTGTATGAGATACACTGCCCCCACCGTGCCTGTTATTAGGTGGTGTTTCCGTCATACGCTGACTCTCCGATCACTCACGCACAGGTCTGAACTGAGTTTAACTTGTTACCTCTCTCAAACCCAATGCCAATGCTCAACTATTAACATTTATGAAGCTCCCACCATATACTCACACAAAGTGAAGTGCTTTTAAGAGACACAGAGATCCATTAAGACAAAGTCCTCATTCTTGTGATTTACTCAGAAGGAACATAAAACTAAAATACCGCTATTAAAAGGTAGAATGGAGGACGGGAGGGTTGCCTCGGCTGGTGGTATGTGGACCATCTGCAACCCAGAACCAGACCCTCAGGGCTGGAAGGAAGAGGAACAGGGAGTTGCTGCTTGCTGGGTACAGAGATGCAGTTGGGAAGATGAAAAAGCTCTGGAGATGGATGGTGGTGGTGGCTGCACAACAATGTCAATATATTTAATGCCACGGAATTATACACTTAAAAATGGCTAAAATGATAAATTTTATGATATGTATATTTTACATGCAATAAAAAATAAATTTTGATTTAGAAAAAAAGAAACAGACCACACCTATCACGAAATTCATGCGCAGGTAGGGTACCTAGCAGCCGCCTGCCACCGGCCAGGGTGGAGCCAGCCTGGGGGAGGGGCCGTGGGCGGTTGGCTATCTAGCCCCGCCCCCTGGTCGAACTCCCTGTCAAAATCCCAGTCTAGGGCACGATTTGCATATTAGGCTTTTATTGTATAGGATGACCTGAAGGTAGGGGAGGATTTCCTTTACAAAGCATTAAAAATACTTATCATAAGAGAAAAGATTAATATAGTCAACTATACTACATTGAAATTTAAAAGTGTTTAGCAAAAGACAACATAATGAAAATGAAAAGATATGCACAAACTTAGAGACAGTATCTGGACCTCATACAACCAAGAAATTGACTGATATACAGAATGTATTTTTTTAAAAAACAATAATACAAACCAATAAGAAAAATACAGACAACCCAAGAGAAAAATGGGGAAAGACCTGATCAGGCATGTCGCCAACGAGAGCCCATGAATTGCTAATACCCGTGTGAAACAATGCTCATCTCCTCTGTAACCAGGACGGATAAATTAAGGGCAGCATGAGACATCTGACATCCAGTACATGGGTACAATTAAGAAATATAACAAGAGCCAGTGTGGGAGGGGATGTAGGAACCTGCATACATGGCAGATGGAGCAAACTGGCACGGTCACTTGGGTGTGGCATCTGTGCAGGTGCCCACACAAGACCCCAGGAGCCAGCAGGTCTGCTCCCAGTGTAAACCTCAGAGGAACGAGTCCACCAGGAGACGGTATAAAGAAGGCTGAGAGTTGCAGTCCTCCCAATGGTCAACACACAGAAGCAAACCAGTACCTGCCCACAGGAGCATGATAAATCTTGGCCTATGCAGAGGATGGTTAATTTTATGTGTCAACTTGACTGGGCCCCAAATGCCCAGATATTAAGTCAAACATTGTTCTGGGTGTTTCTGTGAAGGTGTTTTCAGATAAGATTAACTTTTTAATTAGTTAAGTAGATTGCCCTCCATAATGTGGGTGGGCCTGATCTAATCAGTGAACCCCTGAACAGCACAGCAATGAAAAACATCCCAACCAGCCTTCGGACATGGACCATCAGCTCTCCCACGTCCCTCAGCTGCCAGCCTTGGCTCTCCCGGGCTGCAGACTAGGGCTTACTGGTCTCCATGGTCACGTAAGCCAATTCCTTAAAATAAACTGCTTTCTATATACGCACATCCGTCCTCGTGGATAACCCTGACTAATATAATACACATAGAGGAACATTATTCAGCAGTGGAAATGGAAGCAAACCCCAATTTGCAGATTTCCTGATTCTCTTTTTATAAAGTTCATAAACAAGACCTGAATGTATTAGTTATAGATACACATAACTAAGTATTCTGTAAAAAAACAAGGGAATAGGGAACAATAAAACTTCCTGGAACCCCTCACCCCTGGCAGGAAGTGCCCACCAGGAGTTTCCCTGTGGTGCACGATGGTGTCCAGCTAGGAGGCTGGCTTCGAGGCTTGTATAATTATGCTTCAAAACTTACATACCCATCACCCACTGATTACATGAATTTTACGGTATCATAAAACATTTCTAAGCTAGAGACAGGCAAGAAAAGTGCCATAAGAAAGACACAAGGAGAACAACGTGTGTTCACCAAATGCCAGGCCAAAAGCAGGCCAATGCCAAGGCCCCCCATCCCCCAAGAAAGGCTTTCCAGGCCAGTCCGAAGGTCTAACTGACCGGAAGCCCTCCGGGTTTTGGAGTGTTCCGGCCTCCCCTCCCTCTCTCATCTTGAGAGCGCTGGTACCTGTATTCTACACGTGGAAGAGGAAAGGGGGTTAGAAATTATGACTGCCCTAATTCTTCTCAGAGAATGTTCAGAGCCCGGGCACCTGCCAGGCTAACCCACCTGCTGCTGACCCTCAGCACTCATGTCACTCTTGGTTCCCAGGCCGCCTCCTACTCCCATGAAACTGCTCCCCTGGCCAGTCTGAGGTGGCTGGTTACTTTCACAATCCTCTTCCCCACCCAACCCCAGGAATTTATTCCTGGTTTCTGCAGGGTGAGGCCAGGAGGCCGTTCACCCACGTAGTGAAAGGCCAATGGGAAGTGCAGGCCTCAGGAACAAAGTGGTCACATGCTCCCGACAGCGAAAGAGAAACACAGAGCCAGGCTGGACAGACACTGTCACAGCTACTTCTCTGCCTCCTTTCCCACGAGCCTGTCCATTGGACTATCTGGGGACTCATAGATGTGGGGGGACAGTGCTCCGCGCAGGCCTCCCTGTCATGCCTGGAGCCTAATGAAATGGCCATTTCATGTGCTTGTTGCTGGGTTCTGGACAACACGTCTGTATTTATGTAAATTACTACTGTGGCCATTTTACTGAGAATTTTATTAGGATTAGCTGTAGAATTCTATTATATGCCTTTCAAACATCTATTAATATATATCAGCACAGGTTTTCTTTTAATGTTATGTAGTGAATGGTTTAGCATGACACTAATTGAACACTTACTATGAGCCAAGTCCTGCTCTAACCACTAGTCCTTACGTGGACCCTTTACAATGATGCTATTCTTGCCCTGCTCGCTTTACAGATGAAGAGATTAAAGCTCAGGGACATTAAATAATTTGCCCAAAGTCAGAGAGTTAGCAGATGGCAGGACTGTGACACATCATGCTTGAAGCCCTGAGCCAGAAGTTCCTCCAGGCAACCCAACTCCTTACCTTAAGCAATCCTTGTGCTTCTGGAATACACCTCACCTGGTCATTGAGAATTAATCTTTTAATACACTACTCCATTCAAATTATTACTTATTTAGAAATGTTGCAAATACACACACACATACAGGGTGGGGCAAAAGTAGGCTTATAGTTGTTCATATGGAAAATAATACAATACAATGATTAATAAATAATAACAAAGAATAAACTGTTTCATGTACTCGTATTATAAACCTACTTTTGCCACATCCTATGTGTATTTATATAAACATATCTGCATATACACATGTACATAGGAAATTGGTGTATAGACTTCTCTAGATCATGGATGAAATGGAAACCTAAACACTATAAAGAAATGATAGACATCTTTGACTCCATAAAAATCTTTAAACTTAATAGAAAGACACCTAAACAAAGCAAAAAACAAAGTATAGAAACAAAACTGGGGGTAGGGGCATATTTGCAATAGCCCAATATACAAAAAGATCCTAAAATGAAAAGAAAAACAACACAATAGGACAAAAAAAAAAAGAAAAAGGACTATGAATATGGATATAGAATTCAAAGAAAAAGAAATACAAATGGCCAGCAAACATGTGAAATGATGCTCAACCTCACAGGTACTCAGGAAAATATAAATTAAAATAACAATGAAATAGTATTTTACCCATCACATTAACAAAGAAACAACATCTGGTGTTGGTGGAAATGCCCAGAAAAGGGAGTACTCATACACTGCTGATCTAAGCATGACCCGCAAAAGGACTTAAGCAATTCGATCTGGGGTAACTAACCAAAACTACTAGCCTGGAGAGCTATCTACAATACAGCATTCATTCATTTTTTTCATTCTTTTATTCAACAGTAAACACCTACAACAGGCAGCGCACTCTGTTAAATCTTTATTCTCAGAGTGCTTCAAATCAGGAGATTGTAAGCCAAAGGGAAGTGAAAACAGCAAGTTGCTGAGTGATGCCTACAGGATGTTCTTCCCTCTGTTAAAATATGCGCTGGTGCCCTAACCGGTTTGGCTCAGTGGATAGAGCATCAGCCTGCGGATTGAAGGGTCCCAGGTTCGATTCCAGTCAAGGGCATGTACCTTGGTTGCGGGCACATCCCCAGTGGGAGGTGTGCAGGAGGCAGCTGATCGATGTTTCTCATCGATGTTTCTAACTCTCTATCCCTCTCACTTCCTCTCTGTAAAAAAGCAATAAAATATATTTTAAAAATATATATATGCGCTGGTGTTTGTGAGAGCCGGGAGAAAGTCGTGGAAGGCTCGCCTACACTAGCTCAGAGTGTTGGATGGGAGGTTTATTATCACTTTGCTGTGTATACATCTTTTTGTTTCACTTGGCATGAGCATATAGTAACAAATGCAATAACCTGTCACTTTGAGAATCTAATAAAGAATATTATAAACAGTTTTGGTTTACACACAACAAAAGAAGAACACAAGGTCCACATCAAATTGGTGGCAGAACCAAGAGTCTACCCTCTATCCAGCTGAATGACTGCAAAACTGGGCTCTTTGCTCTCAGATACCATTTCCCCTCACTTGAGTTCACACACCCACACAGGGCAGAACACAGGAAGGCTTCTATGCTCATATGGACAGTAAGTTTCAGGAGGCAGTTTGGCAACATTTCTTGAATTCCTATGAACCCTAGTACTTCCTGATTTCCTATGGAAGATGTGCTCTGCGTTTAGCTTCTAAAGTTCAGGTGGACTCATTGGAGAGACAAAGTCTATTTGCTCCTGGATGCATCCTGGCTCCTGGTTAATGCATCACCCCATTTTATGGGGAGCTCCACGAAGCATATCGGAAAGGGCTGCTCCTTGCCCAGTACCCATCTCTCCTCCCCCTCTTCCTCCTCCTCCTTGTAACAGCATTCCAACTGGGCTTTGGGGAATCCTCCCTCCCCTGGCTCCTATTCAGGTTCCCTCCGAGTCTGTGAAGCCACCCCACTCACTATCCCAAGGAAGTGCTTTTCTGCCCAGGTTAGCTTAGGACCACAGAACCGTGACTGCTCCACTGTTTCCTGACTGAAAGGAACACCATCCCTTTTGACTAACCCCCTGCAGCAGAGCACAAACAGGGACATTCCAAGCTTTGTCAGGAGAAACAGCATGTGCCTCTACGAAAGGCTGACACAGAAGCTTCACACACACGCCAGATGTTCTTACCACTGCCCAAGGCTCTCAAGGTTATTTACATCTGTTCACAGCTCTACTTACAGAAACATATTCGCTACACACAGAAAGAAATGAACGGCCCAGGTCAAATGCCTGCTCCTCCATGAATTCTCTGGTCCCTTCCTGCTGGGAGTCCATGCTCTCTCTGAAGGCATCTGCCACTTTTTAACTTGTGTTCTAGTTACTGAAACACAGACATTGCCCCACCAGGCTGGACGCTTCCTGAGAGCAGAATCACTATGTGACTCACTAAAGGACCCAGCCCCTTGGCATAGTGAGCACACGTGGCAAGCAGACCTACACATCCCAGTGTGCTAAGTATTTGTCCCTAAACCTGCTTATGCCAACTGTACATATAAACATGTATGTACTTATAAATTATATATAGACATGTATGTAGATATATACATACACACATACACATACTTAACTATAAAAACCTGTGGAATAAGTGCACAGTTGTTTCTATAAAAACAACTTGCTAAAATTTTTAAATTTTTTAAAAGTCCTAACTAAATTATAGCTGTGGGTAAGACAGGTAAGACAAGTATAAAGGACAAGGTGAAAATGTGTAAAAATCTAGGATTTAGCAACTCAGGTTGCTTCATGCATCTAACTTCTCAATCCTCTTCAAGCAAAAACCAAATATTGGACACAATAAATGAATGATAGGTGTGGTTTATGCAAGAAAACAACTGACAATTCTGATAAGCAGATTTAAAATTTAAAAAGAAAGGTCAACAAAAGATTGGCATATGAGATACATTTTTTTAAGTTAAAAATAAAATGCCTAAACTATGTATTATTTTTTAATTATTCTTGCTCTATCCAAATTCGTTAGTTTACGGACTGCTGGCCAGTCCCAGTCCCATGAGACAAATGCTGAGTGACCACTGGTCAGGTGTCATGTCAAGTCCTGGGGACAGCACAGCCTCATGGGAAACAAACTAGGGTAAAACGCAGCTGAGTGAGCTATGCACAGCTATGGGGCTCAGCACTTAGAGGGGCATTAGAACCGTCTTCCCTGCCATCAATGAAAACAGAGCAGCTATATAATTTACATAAAGACCAGGACAAATTAAGAAAAGTACTGCCCTGACCAGTTTGGCTCAGTGGATAGAGCGTCGGCCTGCAGAAGGAAGGGTCCCGGGTTCGATTCTAGTCAAGGGCACGTACTTTGGTTGCAGGCTCCTCCCTGGCCCCGGCCCTGATCAGGGCTCCTGCAGGAGGCAACCAATCGATGTGTTTCTCTCACATCGATATTTCTCGGTTTCCCTCTCTCTTCCACTCTCCCTAAAAATCAATGGAAAAATATCCTTGGGTGAGGATTAACAAAACAAAAATAGAATAGTATCTATGCTCGGCTGGTGTGGCTCAGTAGTTGAGTGTGGACCGAGGAACCAAGAGATCATTGGGCCCTAGCTGGTTTGGCTCAGTGGATAGAGTGTCAGCCTGCGGACTGAAGGGTCCCAGGTTCGATTCCAATCAAGGGCATATGCCTGGACTGAGGGCTTGATCCCATTGTCGGGTGTGTAGGAGGCAGCTGATCAATGATTCTTTCTCATCATTGATGTTTCTATCTGTCTCTCCCTCTCCCTTCCTCCCTTCCTATAAAAATATCAATAAAAATATTTTTAAATCAATGAAAACATATATATGTATATGGCTAATATGCAAAGTGTCCCCTCAGGAGTTTGACCAAGAGACCAGGAGTTCAATCACTCGCTATGACGTGTGATGACCACCAGGGAGCGGCAAGGAACGAAGGAAGGCCCCTGCCAGCAGCCCACTGCCCACAGCCAGGGAAGGAAGGCCCCGGCTGGCAGCCAGAAGGCCCCGCTGGGCCCTGATCACCGGCCAGGGACCCTACCTGTGCACAAATTTCAAATTTCATGCACCAGGCCTCTAGTATTTAAAGAAAGAAAAAAAAGAAAGAAAAGTGCCCAATTCAGAATTCTTAATTTCTAATCTAAAAGCCCCAGGCATCCCTGAAAGTACGCTGATGTTGATAAGTGAACCTAACACAACTCTGCTCCCACCTCCCCTCTCTCCAAACTGAATCTGGAGCTAGGGTGAAAACTCACCAGCTAGGGACAAAAGCATGGTAACTGTGACCATCGGTGCCTGACCCAGGACAGCTGGTTAGCTATACCGGATGCAAAGATGGCTCCCAGTGGAAAAATCACTCCCTTTACCTGGTGCTTCAGAGCAACTGGGAAGGAGCCAAGTAAACCAGAGGAAACGGAAATTAAATTCCTCCCACCTGTGCCCAAAGGCTGCAAAGCCGATCTGACTGTCACGAGACTAACTTACCCCGGGGCCGGGCTGAGCACCTCCCCAGTACAGTCACAGGTCTCTTCCCCTTGGCACACCAACAATGCCATAAATTTAATAACGGACAGATTGTCAAGCCAAACAGTGGTGACTACTTCAAAAGAGGCAACTGCTTGCCCAAAAAAAGCAAGGGAGGGAGGTGGCTGAAAAACAAAAATGGGGCTGATGCTTCATTATTATTCTAAATTAAACGTAGAGGTGAATATATCGGTTTGTTTGTTCTGTGTGGTGACCAAAGGTCGGCTGGCCCTCACCTGTCAGCTGGACGGGGTGCTCACGCCCAGGGGCTGGCTCGCTGCCCGGCTTCTCCTGATGGGCTCCACACTCCCCGCTCTAGGACCAGCAGATGGGAGCGCTAGGAAGCCCCATGGTGGTCCCAGCCTCCAGATGCCCCTGGCTTCACTTCCCTCCACGTCCAGACCCAGTTCTAGGGCTCAGCAGGGTTACCTTTTACTAACCAGCACCCCCAGCCCTCCACACCATCTACCAGCCATCAGCCAACCCCTCAGAAGGGCCTGCCTGGTAAAGAGAAAACCTTGTCACCCAGCTTCAGCTAGCTTCAACCTGTGTCTGCTTCTCTGCTTCTGCATCATATTCTAGAGGAAGAGGTCAAGTTTTAAAAAGACCCTGAAATGTGATAAGGGCCCCCTCATCCAGAAATCACTTAGCACATGCACATCCTCACCCCAGACTCCACAGCCCTACTGCCATTTGAGGCGATTCCACCCACCCCCATCCTCACAGTGCTCTCCCGTCACTGACTACAGGACTGACGTCCATATGGGTCCAGAGAGAGATCCTGGCCACCTGTCCTCTCCCCCCACACTACCAGTGCAAAGGACACATCAAGGTCATCTTGCCTGACCTCACGGTCTGGCCCAAAGCAAATGTACAGAGTCAGGCAGCTCAAGTTTTAATTTCCACATTGACAACTCCCCTGCTCTGTAGTCTTGGTTAAGCAATTCCAAGTTGATTTCTCTTTTTCCAAAATTAATACAGAAAAAGCAAGCATTAAACAAGGGAGAGACATGAAAAGGAATACCAAGAGCTATACTGGGAGACTTGAAAGAAGGAAATGATAGCTAGCAAAAGAGAATTTTCCCATCAGAAAAGCAAAGGGGATCCAAACTAAGCAAAATTATGCCGCCTTCGTAAGCCACAGCCCAGCCAGAATGGTCAGCAAGTCTGGCAAACACCCCAGCTGTTTAGGAAAGAGCAGTGGCCACCCAACTGAAACTTCACAAGTATCCATCAAGGGCAGCATTCATCCGATTAAATGAAATTAAAAAGAATGGCCCTGGCAGTCTTCTCCCCTTTCCGGCTGTGCTACCACCAGACCAGCCCGATCCCTTAGCATCCTGGACCTTGAACCTCAGCTGTGCTTTCACACCACATGGGCATCAGGGCCTTGCAGGACCCAACACTGTTCTGAGAGGACAGGAGACAGACAGGCCCCTACTTACATGATGATGACAGTCTAATTGAGGGATGGAGGTAACACACTGAGATCCGTGTGGAAGCTCGACGACTTCAGACATTCAACGGACACCAAGGGGCAGGGCGCAACATCAGACTGAGTGCTAGGGTTGGTGCTGTGACTCGAACGATAAGAAGTAGCCAGCCAGGCACAGGACAGTCCAGGAAATGGGAACCATATATGCAAAGACCCTAAGAAGGGCATTTGCTATTGCAAACATTTGCCTCTCTACAAACTAACCTCTATCCTTTCCTACCCATGCCAGAAAAGCTATCTGAACCCCAGATCTGATCTCACTTTACTCTTCTGCTTAAAAACCTTTGTTAATTCCCAATGCCTATCTAATAAAGTCCCTGAGTACCGAACTTCTTAAGTGAATGTTATTGTAGGTAAATTCTGTACACCCAGAGATACACACATCTCCGCTTCCTCCATGAAGCCTTCCCAGACTACCAATCCCCAGCTGTACCCACAGCCCTCTCCCCTCACACCACTCTGACAGCTGTGGAGTCCACCTCCCCCTCGATACTTGGTTAAGGAGAGAAGACATTTCTTGCAACATCTCCACTCCACACACAAACCAAGGGAGCTGTGCACATCACAGCATTCAGATGAACATAGGATAGACATCACCACTGACACCTCAATGCAGAGCTGTGTGTGAGCAGAGGCCCAGGGCTCAGCCTGGCACAGACCCAGTGGATACTAAGAAAAGGGTCTGTGCCAAGGAGCTCAAGGGTGTGGTATACCTACCAGGTCCACGGGATAGGGGAAAGACCAAGACAGACTCAACTTCAAATCCTGGCTCTGCCTGACTCTGAACAAATACCTCTCTGAGTCTGTTTTATGTGTGAAAAGGTGATGACAGTGCTAGCTCGCAGCACTACAGTGGGAGTTGGATAGCATGTATGTGAAGTACCTGCCACATGGTAGGTGCTGGAGCATGGATCACTACTGTTGTCATATGGGCTGGTTAGGATCAGGTCACAAGTCTGGATTTTATTGTGATGGCAAGAGGACCACTAAAGAATTTTTATCTGGTCAAATAGCCCAACTGCTCTCACTGTTGATAGAAAATGAAGACTCAGAAGAGAGCTGCCTAAACCACTCCTCCTATTTTGGTTCATAAAAGTTAATAAAAAATGTTAAACCAAACCCCTCCTCTAACATTCAAAAATAGAAAGCATGGCCCAAACAAAGGCTTCTTACATCTGGCCTTCTCTGTGCCTCAGTTTCCTCATTTGTGACATGGGCTGCAGCCACCCTCTGGGGTTACTGGAGGCCTGAAGGGCTTATACAAGTGAAGGGCTTGGAGCAGAGAAATCGCCCCGCTGTTTTAGGTGCTAGTACCAGCAGCACATGAGTCAAGACCAACTGCCCACAGTCCACAAGCAGACGGAGACTTTACATCTGCTGTGAAGCGGCTGCACAGTGGTACAAAGGCAGAGCTGCTCACACCACACCCATCCCCCAAACACACAGCCACAAAGCTATGCTGAGAGGGCCAGGAGGCCAGAGTGGAGCCACCTTCCCTCAGTCCTAGGGCAGGTCACACGCTGCCAGCCCACGCAGATGGGAAGAGCCCCTCCCACCTTCCTTAGCTGCAGCCATGTCCCCAGCCTGGGCCACACCCCACCCACACAGGCACAGAAAGCTTACTGTCCCCTCACCTCTATGTACCTGGCAGGCCGCCTCAGTCACCTCTGGAAATGAGACACTGCCCAAACCCACCCAGCAGAAAGGCCTTAATGGCCCAGAGAAGAGGGAAAGACCACATGAAATCCCAGCCCCTTTGCCATTAGCTGCCCAGGGACAGCACCTCTGCCATCAAAGGCTTACTGAGAAAAGGGTCTGTGCCGAGGAGCTCAAGTAAGTAGCCCAGGGGTTACTGGGGCACATCTACATATATAAAACCCTAAGCAACTGGTCGCCTGTCCAACTGGTCAACTGTTTGACCAGTCGCTATGACATGCACTGACTACCAGGGGGCAGATGATCAGCGCAGGAGCTGCCCCCTGGTGGTCAGTGCGCTCCCACAGTGGGAGTGCCGCTCAGCTGACTGAAGGGCGCCAGAAGCCAGGTTCACTGTCTGGTGAGCTCAGCTGCAGTGGCGGCCAGCAGCAGCAGGCACAATGGGGCCAGGATGAACGGGAGTGGTGCGGTGCCTAGCCGGGCTCGGGCTCCTCCCTGGCCACCTGCTGCTTCACGCACTACTACATCCCTGGGGGATGTCGGTGTGGGAATTGGGCCGAAACCAGCAGTCCGACATCCCCCGAAGGGTCCCAGATTGCAAGAGGGTGCAGGCCTGGCTGAGGGACCCCACCAGTGCACGAATCCGTGCACCGGGCCTCTAGTGTGAAATAAAGAAAGGTCAGACTATGTTAAGCTGATAAGAACAGTAAAGATTCATGAAGCAGAAGAGATGTGTGCCTAGAACCATAATTCCCAGATCTTTGGATTTCACTAACCAAAAATGTCTCCCAAAATTTGGGGAACTTTTCAACAAATAGTACTGAAAAATTGTATATACTTGGGGGGTAAGAGGGTGGGGGGATAAACTTCAATCAACACCTTACACCATGCACAAAAAATAATTCAAAATTGATCACAGACCTCAATGTAAAACCTTAAACTGGATTATGCAAAGATTTTAGCTATGACACCAACCAAAAAAGGACAAACCACAGAAGAACACATTGATCAGCAAATTTTTTACATTTCAAAGAGCAGTGTTAACAGAATGAAAAGACAAGCTACATCCTGCGAGAAAATATTTGCAAATCACATATTTGATAAAGGACTTACATCCAGAATATAGAAATCTCAAAACTAAGTACAGACAGTCCCCAACATACAATTTCTCAACTTTACAATGGTGTGAAGGTGACAGACATTCAGTAGAAATCGTACTTTGAATTTTGCATTTTGCTCCTTTCTGTGGCTAGTGATGCTCTCCAGCGAGGCTGGGCAGTGGCGCGGCTTCCAGCAGCCACGAAATCGCGAGGGTAAAGGATCAACACGTTGCTGTGTTAGAGGATCGGCCCAACTGGAGGCTAATGTGAGTGTCCTGAGCAGGTTAAGGTGGGCTGAGCTAAGCTGCGATGTTCAGTAGACTAGGTGTATTAAATGCATTTTTGACTTGGGATAATTTCGATTTATAATGGGTTTATTGGGACATAACCCCATCATAAGTCAGGGAGCATCTATGATAAAATAAACAATGCAATTTTTTTAAACAGGCAAATGACTTGAATAGATAGTTCATCAAGGAAGATATACAGACAACAAGTAAGTACATGAAAAAACATTCGACATCATTAGTCATTGGGGAAATGTAAATTAAAACCATAATGAGACACCACTACAGACCTACCAGAATGGCAAAAAAGAAAAAGACTGACTATACCAAACATTGGTGAGGATCTGGAGGAACTGGAACTCTCACACCCTGCTGGTGGGGATGCAATAGGGTAAGGCACTTTAGTTCAACAAACAAAACCATATCATCCAGCCCTTCCACTCTTGTATCTACCCATGAGAAATGAAAGCATATGTCTGTACAAAAACGTGTACACAAATGTTCATAACAGCTTCATTTGTAATAGCCCCAAACTACAAACAGCCCACTATCCAGCAACAGGCAAATGAGTGGACAAACTGTGTGTGTATGTGAGTGTGGCATATCCATACACTGGATTCAAAAGAATGAAATACTGAGATATGCTACAACATGGATGAATCTAAAAATATTGCTGAATGAAAAAGCCAAACTAAAAATAGCATACACTGTATGATTCAATTTATGTAAAACTCTAGAAAAGATAAATTAATCTACAAAAAGCAGAGCAGCTGACTGGAGTGAGGAGGAGCAGGCAGAAGGAACTATTCAAGTCAATCGGTGAAACTTTTGGGCATAATGGGTATGTTCATTATCTTGACTGTGGTGATGATTTAACGGGCGTATTCATATGACCAAGCTTATCAAATTGTACACTTTAAATACGTGCAACTAATTGTTAATTATACTCAATAAAGTTTAAAATTTTGGTGGAAAAGTATGACCACTAACTTTTTATTTTGTCAAGAAAGAAATACTCTTTAAAAACTACCAGCTCTTGCCCTGGCCGGGTGGCTCCATTAATTGAAGCATGGTCCTAGGCACCTGGGAACTGGGGAAGGGGGCGGGTTCAATCCCCAGTCAGGGCATGGGGGGATGAGGGGTAGGGGCAATGAACGTTACTCTACCTCTCTCTCTGAAAAGTCGAAAGGTGTGTCCTTGGGTGAGGATTAGGAGAAGGAAAAAAAACAAAACTACCAGACCAGCTCTTATCACCAATACTAAAAAATAAGGACACTTTAAACTAAAAGATCACAGTTTTACACTAAAAAAACTCTTCCCAAGAAAAGGCAGTTTCTAACCTTAACACATAAAAGATTGCACTGTCCTTATTTTTCTCACATTGGTGAGAATACCATTTCAGACCAGCTTTTGTGACCCTCTGGGCTGGGGACACCGCTGAAGGCTCCGGGTCCTCAGTTGCCCTGCAGCCTCCATCTCCGACCTGGCAGTTCCCCCTGAGGGGTGGCACCCCAGCCCCAGCAGCACCCGGAAGCTCATGTGTACTGTGGGACCCTGTGACTGTGGCAGTGACCAAAGACACACACCCTCCCCCCTGAAGGACAAGCAGTCACAAGAATGTGCCTGGAGCGCTGCTTTGCTGTTGAAGAAGTGACCTGACCAGTTTCTAGAAGAGCTGTTCACCTCAGAGCCAGGGTACCTGTGCTTTGCTGCAAAGTTTCATGTGTCAACGTTAAAACTGTTTACTGGGAACCTTCCAGGCTAAAGTCCATGGAATAAAGCGGAAATAAAATATGAGCTCTAAAAAGCCCACGATGTAGACTGGAATCCTTCTGATATGTTGCCAGATGCTAACAAAATCCAAGACCTCAAGCAGCCAAGCCCTAGCGGAGACTCCGGGGAAAAGGCTCAATGCCAGTGGTCCTCCTCCCAAGTGGCTGGGTGGGTGGTGAGAACAGCTGAGCAGGGACAGGCCAGCTGTCAGACAGGAAAAGACATCGGGCGCAATCAGGGTACCATGAGTAGCAGGGAGGGCATGGGAGAAACACACTCAATAAATAAGCACAGACTTTGCTATTTCAAAAAAGCAAATATACAATGACTCCAGAGCTGTACCCTGCACCCCACGTGCACTCATGGGGACACCCAGCCTGCACACCCAAGCTCCAGCTATACACATAGCCTGCACACAGCCACCATCTGGCCACCTCTCAGTCTGAGGCGTGTTCACAGGTGGCACAGTCCAACCCCAGGTGGACCACAGGGAAGAGGCTCACAGGTCTTGTAAGTGGCCCAGGGGTTACTGGGACAGGGAATGCCAGGGTCTCTGTCCCTGTGCAGGGTCTAGAGGTGGAGGCACAGGTTTCAGATAGGCACAACTCTTGGCCTCTCAGATCCTCACCCCACGGGGAGAGTCGCATTAAAAGAGGGCCCAGGGCAGGAGGCCCATGCGGCCCATCCGGCCTTAGTGCCACAGGCAAAGAAGCCACTAGAGCTCCCCACTCATACACACACTCAGAAAACCTACAGGCTCTCTCTTGTCAGCCACCCCATCCTCCCATTCCCAATCTCCATCTTATTGGACTTCAAACCTGGACTTCCCCAACCCTGCCTCACCCCATCAGACTGAAAACTGCGTTTAGAATACCTCCCTCGCCCTGTCTCAGGACCTGACCTCCAACAACCATCTCTTGGTCACATAATAAAAGCACTTCCCCTTCCCAGCCTTGGGGCTTCTCCGGAACCAAGGTCCCAGGAAGAATGACTGGGCACTCAACGTCTTTATTAACCCTGAGCTGAACACAGTCCAACCATATGTCCATGATGCGAGCTGGCATCTAGTCATGTTTCAAAGTAACTCCAACAGTG
This sequence comes from Myotis lucifugus, assembly GCF_000147115.1. NCBI lineage: Eukaryota > Metazoa > Chordata > Mammalia > Chiroptera > Vespertilionidae > Myotis > Myotis lucifugus. The sequence continues at coordinate 75,814 of NW_005871834.1, read as the reverse complement.
CAGTTTGTGCTTCTCGGGAAGCTGTGGCAAGCCTTAGAATTCTGGAAGCAGAGCTATTCAGTTATTAAATGTAAATAAATATTGAAGGAACAAGCAGTGGATGCCAGGAGAATGGTAGCTTGCAAACTTCCAGTCAGAATAACGATTCTGTTGTCAGAGACTGAGTCAAGATCACAAATGCTATTTCATTCCACCCTCTACAGAGGATACAAAGTTTTCTAAAGCAACTTTTCAGGAAGTTACTCTGTCCACTGGGCAGCGCCTGAAAAATTAAAACAAGAAAACAACTGTCTGGTGTGGGAAAACCAGTGTGCACATAAATCTCCTCAGCCAAGTACTAAATAATGTGCATTTCAAACGTCATTCACAAGGCAATTAGTTGGGAATGAAGATGGGATTATGCAATTCTGCTAACAGTAAATACACAGAGTATCTATAATGTCTGCCACACCCAGGCCTGAAAGCATGTTCCACTCAGGCTTCCATCCTTGGCAAGGCAATTTGGTGTGACTGTCACGTAAAGATTAAATCTCTGACTGCTAAAGGAACCAGTCTGAGGACGGAGATGGTCCAGGACAAAATGGTCAACTTAATTTTTGTTGGCACTTCTGATGACGTCTTCAGGCCTGTCTTGCTGAATTCAACAGCAGGCGACATGCTGACCCACAGTGCACACCACCCTTCCTAGCTATGAGGCCTGTCACTGAACCTCTCTATGCCCAGCATTCCACCTGCAAAATAAAGTTGTCATAAGTGTAATCATGCAAGTAAAAGCAGGGCAGCTGCACAAAATAAGCCTCAGTAAATATTAAAATTTTTAAAATCGTTATGATAATGATGAAGTCACAAACCAGTTCAAGAAGGTAAAAGCTGGAAGGGAATTGGGAGGTTGGCAATCAGCCTAGCCCAGGGGTGGGCAAACTTTTTGACTCGAGGGCCACAATGGGTTCTTAAACTGGACCGGAGGGCCGGAACAAAAGCATGGATGGAGTGTTTGTGTGAACTAATATAAATTCAAAGTAAACATCATTACATAAAAGGGTACGGTCTTTTTTTTTTAGTTTTATTCATTTCAAACGGGCCGAATCCGGCCCGCGGGCCGTAGTTTGCCCACGGCTGGCCTAGCCCCAAGCAGGCGGATGAGGGCTGGCCGTTCCAGCCCACCGAGGCTGGCCTTCTCTGCACTCTGGGATAGGAGTTGGCTAACCATGCTCTGTCCACAACCTCCCTCTCCCACTAAGACTTGGTCCACTGTGTTCCTGCTACAATCCCACTGCCCAGAAACATGCTTGGCATATAACATTCAAATGTTTGTCGAATAAATGATTGGGGATTTATGAGCCTTTCAGAATTGCATGAAAAAAATTGTGTCCAGTATGGAAGGAAGAGAATCTATTTTCATGAAATTTTGAAGGAGATCTGAGACCCAAATAGAGGTCAAGCAGCATGGCTGGGTTCCACCCATGTGTCTCAGAGCACCAATGACCAAGGTTAGGAGAATAAGCAGAAAAATTACGGAACCAAATCTAACAAAGAGGAGAGCTTTCCCAGAAAAGAGGCTTCTTGGACTGGCCTCCATGGAATCACCAACTTCTCCATGGGCAGGCCCAGCCTTTAGGTCTGTGGTTTGGATTCAGGAATATACTCTGCAATTAGAGCGCCAGGTTAAGGGGGGAACTGGATTTGTTGAATTAAAACAAAACAAAATCACGCTCCACCATGAAGGGAAGACAGGTGAGCCAGAACCAATGCTTCCAGAGAACCAAGCACCCAGCAGAACTCCTTCCAGGCCCCTCGGGCGTAATCACCTTCTTTGCTCCCACGGGCACTTCAGACACTCCTGCTTCTTGAACTGGCATGGACTCTGAACTCCCAACCTGCTTCCAGTTCACAACTCAGCCCAGCCACACTGGGGACTCCATCTCCCCAACATGCCCTAATCCATGAGGCATGCAGATGTTGGACAGCAGGACATACACCAAAATACCAGACAGGGTTAAAAGGGCAGCAATAAACCTCCACATATAAATAAATGGCGTGCATGTGTGTATGTACAGGGGCAGTAAAAATATCGATCTACAAACTACTCCTGATGGCACAGCCCTGCGTGAGCAGCTCCTGTGCAATCACAGCCTAGCGTCCTGGAGAGCCAGGGTCCCCATGGCAGACCACCAACGCACTGAAGGGGGAGCGTGAAGGCAGCTCTGGGTCTGAGGAGCTGTTAAGCTTCTGAGAGCCTGTTTCCTCAACTGTAAAGTGGGAATCAAAGAGGCATGTGGCAGGATGCTGGGGGCTCAGAGGCACACCTACGGCACTAAGTAAGGCTCTCTGGGTGCAATCCCCAACTGTGGGGACACAGTCACTCGACCAGTCCTCACAACAATCCTATCTTTATCCCCATTTTAATCCTCACCCAAGGATACTTTTCCATTGATTTTTAGGGAGAGTGGGAGAGAGATGGGAAGACAGAGAGAAATATTAATATGGGAGAAACACATCAATTGGTAGCCTCCTACCAAGGTATGTGCCGCTGACTAGGAATCAAACCCAGGACCCTTTGGTCCACAGGCCGATGCTCTATCCACTGAGCAAACCAGCTACTTATCACCATTTAGAGGCAAAGAAACTTAGGTGCAGAGAAATGCAATAACTTGCCCAGAACTGGATGGGATTCAAGCCCAGGCAATCTGCCTGCAAGCTCCATATATAATAACTAGGGGCCCAGTGCACAAAATTCGTGCATGGGGGCTGGGGTCCCTCAGCCGGACCTGCACCCTCTCCAATCCGGGAGTTTCTGTCTGTCTTTGCAAATGGACTGAGGTTGCTTTCACCTTAGGAGGTGAGCAAATTGTCTGAGACCCCAACCCAGTTTGGTTTGGTGCTCACAAAATAATAGAGGTCTTATTTTTTCTTTGCTCCATTGGTAGAGATTTCCTAGAAGTTGCAGGCTATGTTCCTTTTAATTTTTCCTCGACACTGTGACTTTACTTACGTCTCTCACCTTTGCTTTCCCTCCATCCCCCACCAGTAACAGTAACTTGCTCCAGGCTCACTTTGCTCTAGTGCCGTGGTCGGCAAACCGCGGCTCACGAGCCACATGCGGCTCTTTGGCTCCTTGAGTGTGGCTCTTCCACAAAATACCACGTGCGGGCATGCACATACAGTGCGATTGAAACTTCATGGCCCATGCGGAGAAGTCGATATTTTGTGGAAGAGCCGGTATTTTGTGGAAGAGCCGCACTCAATGGGCCAAAGAGCCACATGTGGCTCGCGAGCCGCGGTTTGCCTAGCCGCAGTTTGCTGATCACTGCTCTAGTGTCTAGGAGATTGTGCAACATATCTGCCACCAGAACTACAATTCCCAGCATTCCTGGTGCACCCCACACTCTTGGTTTCCACTTCCAGTCCAGGGGCTGCAGAAACCAAAAGGACTGGGAACTTCAGCCACCCCCAGGCTGGGCTGACAGGACCCCGGCCACTCAATGCTGGCGCGCCTGCGCACTACCCACAGGCCTGCCATCTTTGTTGGGTTAATTTGCATACTTACTCCTGATTGGCTGTGGGTGTCATGGAGGGATGGCCAAATTACATATTTGTCTATTATTAGTATAGCTGGCTGGCTGCATACACCTGCAGCGCAGGGTACAGGAATGCAGCAGAGACTTGTCCTTGTCCTTGTCCCATTGCTCCAAAAAGGGCCCTCCTAAGGTGAAAGCAACCTGGGCCTCAGCTCAGGGCCCCAAAAGCCAGTCCCCTGGACAAACCAAGGGACTAGGGAGCGGGCTTCACAGCCCTTGTGGATACAGGCAATTTGCCACCTCCTGCCCACCGCGAGTCTAAGTGGGCAGACAGAGTCTTCTAAGAATGGGGCTCCACCTCTCCAGTCATGCTGCTAACATTACACTTTTGTAAGGCACAGATTTGAAGGGGTTTTTTTTCCTGTCTCTTTACTTATTAGCAAGAGAGCATGCTATTTTCAACTATTTCTAAATTTCATGAACCTGCAAGTTTCTGGTAGAATTTGTAGACCAAAAAGCACAGGTCCAAAATAGCAATTCTGAAGATGATCACCAACTTCAGACCCACACCTGCAAGAGCAAAAAGGAAAGAAATCAAAAAGAAAATAAAAGCAGCATTAAAGATAAGCTAACAAAAGATAGCCTGGAATTTTCTCTATCAACTATTTCACTCAGTTTTCATGAAAGGAGACATAGTGTAGCACTCCAATGATCCAATCACTTCAAGTTTTTCCATGACTTGGAGTGGAAAGGGCAAAGGGAAGCTAAGAGCCTGTGCCTCTGGGGTTGGTAGTTACCACCCAGCCTGGTTGAGAAGCCCTGTGGACGACTTGGGGCCTCCGTCCAACCTGTGTCCAAGCTTCACCACACACACAACCAACAGCTCTACCAGTTACCTAGGCAACAGCCAACCTAGACATGTTTAGGCATCTGTGGAAACCAGGGCAAAGTACACTTTCCATACTTGTGATAAAAACAGACTGCCAAGCACAGAGCATAGCATTAGTCTAAAATTTGGATTTATTGACAGAATAAATACAGCTAGAGAGGAAAAGCAGGAAGCTAGGCAACACCCAGCCGAGCCAATGCAGTTAGGCTAGCCCTACGGCGCTGGCACCAAAAACCTACTTGTGCCTGGGAAACAAAACTCTTATTATGCTTCTGTGTTGTTCGTGATTATTTCCTCTTATTTCTACCTTCTATGTAAAACTGTCTTTTGTTTCATTGTGAAGTCAGCCCTTCTTAGCTAGTTAGTATAAGAGGAACCAAAAAAATACAGTTTTTATGATGGTGAGGCCAGAGAACTAAAAGGGAAGTAAGCCCCCAAGGAAAGCAAGGGATGGGGGGGCTTGATAGAGAAATAGAATCCAAGGGTGAGAGCTGAGGCCTGGGCACTGCTCCTGACCTGGAGCCCTTCCTTGTCCCTGCTAAGCACATTTTCCGTTGCAGATCCTGGAAAATGAGCCTCCAGGAAAACAGGACTCCACTCAGTCTGAAGATGAATACCTAAGTGACAGTAGAAGGTGAATAAGTAAGCCAACCTATAGTGAAAGAACAAGGTGAAGGACACAGTGACTTCAGAACAAACAAACAAAATAAACAACACTATAAACCTCCCAATGTTCTTTGAGTTGTGTGAACCGAGCTAGGAACATCTGTGAGAGCAGTATCTACATGGTAGTCAGGCAAAATCAGAAGAATGCCAAGATTCCCCCTCGGCCATCCCAACTGATGAATGACACGGGAGAAACCAAACTGCACAGCCTTTCCTAATACGCAGACTGGGAGTGAAGAAGAGATATTGAGGTTCACACTATATGGTGACTGAGCTGCTGGTAGCAAGCAGCCACAAACATTTACATCCTGGGAATGGAGAATCATAGCTCAAGTGATTAAAAAATAAAGTAGGGCCCAGCTGGGTGTGGCTCAGTGGATGAGTGTCGTCCTATGAACCAAGAGGTCACAGTTCGATTCCCCGTCAGGGCACATGCCCAGGTTGCGGGATCAATCCCCAGGAGCGGGGTGCAGGAAGCAGCCCATCAATGATTCGCTCATCATTGATGTTTCTCTCTCCCTCTCCCTTCACCTCTGAAATCAATAACAACATAATAGATAAATAATAAAGTAGGAAGAATTTTTTAAAAACTTTCTTACTTAAAAAGTAAAGCATCCAATTCAAGTAAGATGATATGCAGAAACTTAGGAAGAAAATGTGACTCATGTAAGAAACTCTCACAAAAGTTTCTTATCTCACAGATACTTGGAAGTTCTAAAGTCCAAGGTATTTTAAAGGGAAAGAATTCCTCAACCAGAAAAATAAACCCGCAAACAACAGAGGAGGCTTTTAAAACCCTCTAAGATGTGCAGATCCTTTAAACCAGCACTTCTGTTTCTGGGAATTTATCCCCAAAATTCCCAGGAACTCATTACACAGATAATAAAATGAAATTATAAAATGAAAATTCATCTATTATAGCAAAAAAAAGTGGAAACACCCTAAAATGTCCAGCATTAGGGGAATATATTAATCTCATGACATCAACAGGATTATGCAACCATTAAGTCTTTTTTTTATTTAACTTTATTGTTGAAAGTATTATAGATATCCCCCCTTTTTTCCCATTGACCCCCTCCACCCAGCATCAGCCCCTCTCAGGCCTTCACCACACTACTATCTGTATCCATGGGTTATGCATATATGCCTATAAATTTTCTCGTTAATCTCTCCCCACACTCCCACACCATATAATGGTAAAAACATGAAAAATAGCCCAAATGGCACGGCTCAGTGGTTGAGTGTCAACCTATGAACCAGGAGGTCACGGTTCGATTCCTAGTCAGGACACACGCCCGGGTTTCGGGTTCAATCCTCAGTGTGGGGAGTACAGGAGGCAGCCAATCAATGATTCTCTCTCATCATTGATTTTTCTCTTTCTCTCTCTTCCTTCCTCTCTGAAATCAATAAAAATGTGGGTTTTTTTAAAACATGAAAAATATTTAAGCAGATCTGAGTAACACAATTGTAACAATATTGATCAGTGAAAAAGAGACGAGCACATGGGGTCAGACCGGGCTTCAAAGCCTCTCTCCTGTTCCCAACCTGGATGACCTTGGACTAAGCATAGATTTCACCACCTGCAGCACCCGCATGTTCAAACTAGTAACCTTGGAGGTCACCAGAGGCATTGCACTTGTCTTGCCTCTTCTGAAGCCTGGAACAAAGTAGACAATATGTGGCAACTACTGCTTCCCTGTGTGGAAGATAACATACAAAGAGAGTTCCTTATTCAGAAAACTCTATTTTCTATGTTGTATCTTCAACATCTAAAAGACCTAAAAGACAAGAAAGGAAGGGAATTCCTGTGACACAAAAATGAAGATTATCACAAGCACAAAAACAAACATTTGCTCTAATTTACCTGCACAAATCATCTTAATTTGATATCACAATGTCAGCAAAATGTGAAGACCTTGCACAATTTTACAAAGTGCAATGCAAACTCAATGCTCTACAGAAATGTAATGTCTACTCGCTTGATTAATTTTGGTAGCATGTGACACCTTTCCAAAGGCAGCTAGCGGAGGTGAGACAGCAGTACTCCTGAGCCAGCTCTGAATCCCGGGCACGCTGCTTCCACTCACCAGTCGGGAGGCGGACAGCACAGCGGGTGGACAGGTAAACAGGCGGACAAGCAGAGACTACCTGGACTCACGCCCAGCAGCTAGGCTGTTTAGAAGCCTCTCCCTTTCTTCCCTTTATCTCCCAACTGTGCAAATTACTGCAAACTTTCAGATTATCTTAAGCAAGTTAGTTACAGGCATAGATCCCATCTTAAACAAAACAAGAGACCACGTAACTTGTCTTGTTTCTGTTTCTGAGAGGTGGGGAAAAGATTCACTTTTAAAGATTACGTTCATATTTGCAGGTGAGTCAGTCAGAATTCACCTATTCAAGGCAGCAAGATAAGTGAAATGATAGTGATCCTGTGAAGGTCATGCCATCCCTCAGAGCTTCCGTTTACTCATAAGAACAGTGGAGAAATGCTACCTCGAGCAAGAATTAAATGACCAGAATGTAAAGCTTCTTGTATGGTCCCTCAGAAACCTCTGAATCCGGAGGGCTGTCTCAGATGGTGACCCCCACCCGTGATCTGCCCTACCCTCGCCCAACCCCCTCATTGGCACCTGCCCAGACTCCTTAGCCAATAAAACTTTCGCTGGTGCAGAGGTCACAATGGCTTCCTTAATTAAAACATTGTCATACCCATGCTAAAGGGCACCCAGGCAGCTCCCAAACCCACTAATAGCAGGCTTGCAAGTCCGAGAGGGGAGCAGAGCCTGCTCTGTGGTTTCTCTGAAGACCACAAAGACCACAACTCACAGACTTGGCGCACTCGGCTGGCGACATTGTAATTGGGTACAATGGAACACAAATGTAGTTTAAAACATGAAAATGTTCACTAACAATGGTTTGGGCAGCACTTGATAATAATAAAATTTCATTCAATGGAACAGGGAACTTCAAACACTAGCCAGAGTTTATTCTATATGTTGAAGACCACCTGCAGGCCCCAGCAAAGCCCCATAACCAGGCTCCCTGGGAGCTCTGGACTTGGGGTGAGGCCTGTGTGGGGTCTTGGCCCACTGGCCTCAGGCAAAACCACCACCAATCCTCCAGTCCTCCCTCTTTTTCTCCTCTGAACAAAGCAACAGGGCTGCTCTCAAAACAAAATGAGGGCTATGGAAAGTTCTTGGTAAACGGCAAATACCTACACAACCAAGCTGCTTATACATATTTTTTTAAATTATAAAGCCAAGTTGTTACTTAAATATTCATTCTAAAAGTTAAAGGGCAATGGTACAGTTTGGAAAATAAGAAACTTTCTAGACTTCTACAACCTTAACCTCATTGCTGTATATTATTTTAATATTTCACACATCTGATCAGTGTGCATATAGCTTTACAATTTGCTTTTTCAACTCTATATTTTTCATCACCTAAGTATGAGTTATCATCACCATCACACACACTCCCTTCCAATTCTGAGAATCACTAAGTCTAGTCACACAGCATCCCGTCATCACAGGTTCAGCTTCCTATAACCTGTAACATTCAACCCAGAGGGAGCAAGGCCTTTATGTGGCCAGGCTGCCCTCAAAACCCAAAGAGAATAGGACCACCCTCAGGCCCTCATCCCAACCAAGAGGAAAGAAGCTTGCGGCGGTCAGAAGAGAGGAAGCAGGCCTTGTAAGTGCTGGGATGGGAGGATACTCCACGCAGGGCTACAGGCCTCGCCCACACCAACAACCCTGCCGGCATCCCTGGGACCCTGAGTCACCAAGGAAAGGCCCAAATACACTAAATATGCCTTGGCTGCGGAAGAGAGGAACACATTTTAGAAGAACTTTCAGTAGAACTGGATAACGTAACATCAATGTTGGGGCTTTAAAAATGGTATACTGCCCAGAGAGTGTGGCTCAACTGATGAGCATCAACCTATGAAACCAGGAGATCACGGTTTGATTCCTGGTCAGGGCATATTGCCCCGGTCGTGGGCTCGATCCCCAGTGGGGAGCATGCAGGAGGGAGCCAATCAATGATTGATATTTCTATCTCTCTCTCTCCTTCTCCCTTCCTCTCTGAAATCAATAAAAAATATATTTTAAAAATAAATTTTTTAAAAACACAAAAGAAAGCACCCGTGGACCAGCAAAACCACCCCACAGTCACCTCCCTCAAAGTCAGCTCTCTGCAGTGTCTGAGGGCAGTCAGAACTGCCTTCTTCAATCCCCTCCACTTTGTACTTACTATTTGCCACTGTCCCAATGAATGTGAGTGCTTCTAGGCCCGCTTCCTGGCTGAGCTGCCTCTGCAGAGTGCAAAAGTCACCTTAATCTCAAAATCCCAGCCAATGCCCGGGCACTGAACACTCAGTGACCAGGACAGTCCCTTCGACCCGACACGCCTACTTCCCTACACCCACATACACTCCCTCCAAACACTCTCAGCTCAGAGTGACATTAAAATAAAAAGCACTTACTTCAACAAAGCAGCCTCGCTAAAGGCATTCGGAGCTCACAACTAACAACCCTGCCACTCTATCAATATTTAAATCACAGACCAGAGGCCGCTGGAAGGGAACTGGTTGACCTACAGGATGCAAGTTTCCTGGTAAGAGTAAATGCTCATAACCACTAGCAGAGCTACCGGAGGAGGCGCTACAGCAGGTTACCTGGACGCGATCCCGGCACAGCGGCAGCAGCCTGGAGCTTACACTTCACCATGGGCCTTGCTCACTGACAGCCTCATTTCCTGATCAGGCTTCTACTTTTGGTGATTTTCTACGGCTTAATGTTCAGGATTCACTGACTGCTTTACACCTCCACTAATCCCTCTCCCTAGTGAGCAAGTCGCTTAGGGAAGCTGACACATGACACCAAGCTTTATGCGCAGTGTCAGTGAGGCTGTGTATGTCTGCCTCCTCCTCTCCGGTAGCCTAAGGAAATGCACCAGAAATGAACAAAGACCCTTTTCCATGCCTGGACAGTGAATGATGTCAGCCCATCTCCTTACAGGTAGCAGACATAACTGACAAGACAGGAAGACGGACACACACACACACAACATCTGAGTGATACCTACTGTATACCATCCTATCACCTCCAGGTCTGAGTATTCAAAACCTCTTTATGATGGATAATTCTTTTCATTAATAATAAACCATCTAACATCTGTGAGGCTTTAAAGTTTAGTGTTCTTTGTATACATGAGCTCTTTATGTAGCTGAGACTCTATACTGTCAATAAACTTTAAAAAAAAAATCAGTCCTTAAAATATTCAGAATCGGCCAGAGGCCACAAGAAACCACTATTGGACAATCATGGTCACTGGCACAACCCACACCCAGCTCTCAGCCCAAGGAGGGGTCTCCAGGCTACAAGGAACATCTCTCTTCTGAGAGAACATACTTGGATGAAACAAGTCAAATATTTGGAATTTTCCCTTAACATTTATTTCACAAGTTTCTCAAGTGCTAAGCAATACTGAGAGGTAATCATTTTGATGTACTCTTTAATCAATAAACATTAAACAACAAAAACAAACATTAAACAAGTCTGCTCAAAACACCCAAGTACTACAAATGTGCCCCTATGGAAAATATGACAAGAAAAAATAACAAAATAAGTAACCTCTTGAAGGTCAGGCAGAAAGGTGTTTAGTGATCCAAAGTCAGACAAGAAAACAGGTCTTTCAGCAGATGAACAAATAGTTTCCTCTGCAAGTGACACATTCTGGGATACTTGCACTGCCAAACATAACTCGTAAAGACAACTACCTGGGAACTAAACTAATGGAAAAAACCCAAGCTGGCAACCAGAAGCCCGGATCTGACCCCCAAGACAGTCTTATGGCTGTGTGACCCTACCAAAATGATGGCCAGGTCTGGTACCCTTTCTTCATCACGAAAAGAAATACCCCTCACTGCCCACACCACTCAGAAATGTTTTAAGGACAAAAAAATGAGAGGTGAAAAGGCTTTGGAATGTATCCTCCATAAACACAAGTCATCATTATTTTTTTTTAAATATATTTTATTGATTTTTTTACAGAGAGGAAGGGAGAGAGATAGAGAGTTAGAAACATCGATGAGAGAGAGACATCGATCAGCTGCCTCCTGCACATCTCCTACTGGGAATGTGCCCGCAACCCCGGTACATGCCCTTGACCGGAATCGAACCTGGGACCCTTCAGTCCGCAGGCCGACGCTCTATCCACTGAGCCAAACCGGTTCCGGCTAAGTCATCATTATTATTAGCTCAAAGACGACCGGGACAACAGGATTACAGAATAGCAGGGGTGAGTGGGAGCTTAGAGGTGAGATGATCCAGTTCTTACTCTGGGTCCAGGCCTCTGAAGCTGTCCCCCTGTGTGTTTTCTGGGAAAAAGTCCATAGTTGTTATCAGTTTGTCAAAAAGTTAAGAACCTGTAAGCCCCTGATTTTACAAATGAAAACTGAGACCCAAGAGAATGTGACTTTCCTAGGCCTCAGGGTTAGTGGGGGAAAGGCTGGACCAGCCCAGGGCTTCCAGTCTCCACCCGTGCCCCTCCCACTCTCCCATTCCACAGGTCTAGGAAGGAAAACGGTCACATAAACCTCATATAGCCATAGAGTGTTACACAAACCACTGAACAGGTGCTTTCTAAAGTTACTGCAAAGTTTCTTTTTTTGAAGTTCTACTAGATTTATTGAAAGAGTATACTACTCTTCCTTCCATTAAAAAATAATAATCTTATAACAGAAAATTTACAGAATACAGAAGTACCCAAGCCCATGTAGATTAACAAAATAATTACAATAATTTTATTCATCTTTCCACTGGTTTTCTTTCTAAGCATTATTTTTTCAATATATTTTTATTGATTTCAGAGAGGGAGAGGGAGATAGAAGCATCAATCATGAGAGAAAATCATCAATCGGCTGCCTCCTGCACATCCCCTACTGGGGATCAAGCCGCAACCCGGGCATGTGCCCTGACCAGAAATCAAACCCTGACCTCCTGGTTCAGAGGCCAAAGCTCAACCACTGATGGACACCGGCCTGGCTCTTTCTAAGCATCATAACAATAATATATATTATTATATAATGTTGAAACATGCTTTCTACCTAAAAATATAATAAAGTTTATTTTATTTTTCAATTACAGTTGACATTTAATATTATTTTATACTAGAGGCCCGGTGCACGAAATTCGTGCACCAGTGGGGTCCCTCTGCCTGGCCTGCGGAATTGGGCCAAACCCAGCTCCCCAACATCCCCTGAGGGTCCTGGATTGTGAGAGGGTGCAGGCCAGGCCAAGGGACCCCACCAGTGCACGATCGGGGCCAGGGAGGGGCACAGGAGGTTGGCCAGCCTGGGAGGGACCATGGAAGGGCTCCATGGTATGTCCGGCCCATCTCCAGTCCCGATTGGCCAGACCCCAGCAGCAAGCTAACCTACTGGTCAGAGCATCTGCCCCCTGGTGGTCAGTGCATGTCATAGCAAGTGGTTGAGCAACCTTAGCATATCATTAGCATATTACCCTTTGATTGGTTGAATGGATGACCGGACACTTAGCATATTAGGCTTTTGTTATATAGGATTACCCTGGCCGGGTAGCTCAGTTGGTTAGAGCATCATCCCAATACACTGGTCTCTGGTCAGGGCACATACAAGAATAAGTGGAACTACAAATTTATGTTTTTCTCCCCACCCTGATTCCCTTCCTTTCCTCTCTAAAATAATTAATTAATCAATCAAAGTGAGTATTTTATATTAGTTTCAGGTTGTAACAGTTTCTATCATTTTCCTTCTTAAGGATTCTTTCTGAGATTTTTGCTAGTTGAGTCTGTACTTTATTCATTTCCATATTCTCATTCTGTCTAGTTCAGTGCCTGGAGACAAACACTCAGATGAATTTTTAATATTGAAAATTTTAACACATTAAGTTTATACAATGTTACATGTCAAATACTTTTCAATTATTATATTTTTTTGTTAATCCTCACCCAGGGATATTTTTCCCATTGATTTTTAGAGAGAGTGGAAGGGAGGAAGAGAGAGAGAAACATCGATGTGAGAGAGATACATCAATTGCTTGCTTCCCGTGAGCGCCCCAATCGGGGCTGGGGATCCAGCCCTCAAATGAGATACGTGCCCCTTAGACCAGAATCAAACCCGCGACCCTTCAGTCCTCAGGCCAATGCTCTATCCACTGAGCCAAACCAAGTGGGGCTCAATTTCTTAAAAAAATATATGTTTTTATTGATTTTAGAGAGAGGAAGGGAAAGGGAAAGATAGCAACATTGATGAAACATGAACATCGATCAGTTACCTCCTGCACAACCCCTGCTGGGGATCGAGACCACAATCTGGATATGAGCCCTGACCAGGAATCGAACTGGGACCTCCTGGTGTGCAACCACTGAGCCACACTGACTGGGCTACTTTTCAATTTTTAAAAACAAAGATTTTATTCTAGGAAACAAAATAAAAAGACTACATGGTGCTCTCTGTTCTATTAAGCAAACATAAATGTGCAATTATGGGAATAAATACAAGTCATTACATAATTAAAGGAGATTTTTGTTCTTAAGTGTTTTTTATCAAAATACCAAAAAACTTATGCTCCCAAATGGCAACTGCTCTTCAAATAGTTACCTTTGGAACTACACATATGCCAAGAATGCTGCACTGCACAGAATACTTTGAGACGACTTCTTTTTAGTCTGTCTCCAATCACCAGAGCCTCATTATCTGAAGGAATTCCTTAGTACCAGTAATAAATACTAAAGAAATTCCTACAAAGCCATCCCAGGGACCACCACGGGGGCCATCAGGAGACAGGTTTCGAGCACTGATGGTGCTTTCAGGTGTGTGAAGGATCACTGCCAAGGCCAGAAAGAAAGGTAGCTACCTGTGGAATGTAAACTGACGTCATAGCTAAGGCATTGCTGCCTTCAGGTATGCAGCTGCAGTTCCAAACAATCTAATTGGAAAAAAACTGAACCAGCACTATCACTCATGTGAAGGTGGTCATTACCCCCATAATCGACAGGGCAGCCTCCACAAAGCCACCCTCACTATCTGATGGCAGATAAGGCAGGCCCCAGTGAGCTGGGAGTTCATGTGAGGGAGGCCAGGGAGCATTTGGTGAATGCTAGCAGGATCTCCAAACACCAGGTGCCATTACTATTATCATTAAGGAATCTATGCAATCTTGTTGATATCCCATAACATCCTGCAACTACAGATGACCCCATGAGAAGCAGGAAGCCTAAACATCTTGCTTCTTAACTCAGTCTGGACGGAATTTGAAGTGAATAGAAAAGAAACAAAAAGATTAAGGACAAAGGAACCTCAGATCCCACCCAAAAACTGGCCGGGCCATCAGAGATCTGGACTTGGCGTCCAGAACTAGGGAAAGCCAACTTTATTTCCCAGCAGGAGAATGTGTTCAAAACCCAGATATTGTTTACAAATGCATACGCTTAGATTATCTCAATATTATGACCTCTTATACATTTGAGACTAAAAGTAATGAAGTTCCAGTTCCCAACCAGCATGAGCGGAGAATGCCATTTCCATTCAAATGAGCGTTTATTCCTCTCGGCAAAAGTGAATAGCGTGCAGATCTAATCAACTCTGTTACTTTCCCGAGTAATAAATATCACCGGCCTAATGGCCAGTTTCTTAAAGCTTCCAGACCACTGCCCAGAGGAAAACACACCGCGGGAAAGTGCGTTTCTGCCGCAGCGGCCTCCCAGCTCGGCTAGCACAGCCTCGCCAAGGAGCCTGCCGAACGCCAACCTTCCCGTGAACGGCACCCGGAGGAGCGTTTCCCGCGCGAGTCCGGAGAAACCCAAGTTGCCATGCCCGCCGCCACCCGCGTCGGTGCCTCTGCAGGGAGGCTGCAGGCATGCGCGTGGTCAAGGGGAACAAGAGCGTTTGGGGCAAGAACGGGGGGGGGGGGGGGGGGTGCCCCGTGCCCGGGCCCAGGCCCTCCGGCCGGAGGGTTTGGAGGGGAACGTCCGGGGGGTGCCGTTTCTTTAAAGGAGGGGCCGGGAGGAAGGGGAGGAATGTTCCCACCGGCAGGGGTGGCAAGGCCAAGCGGGAAGGTTTTGGAATTTGTAAAGAGGGGGCTTTGAGGATTTAGAGCCTTTTTTTTTCCTCTTTTTCCCAAAAAAACTCCTGGCACTTCCTGAAAATAAATAGGCCCCCCGAGGCCGGGGGGGGGGGACTCCTTTGGGGCCCCGTTCCCTTCATTCTCCCAAGGGCCGGGCCCCGGGGGGGCCCCCCGATTCCCCGACCGTTTCTCCCCCCGAGACCACCCCCGGCTTAAAAAACCTTGGGGGGGGGGGGATCCCCACGGAGGCCGCTGAAAGAAAAGCGGAAAAAAGCCCAAATTTCTCCTCCCCCCGGAACCTCCCCGG
>NW_005871834.1:54424-59660 GCF_000147115.1 Myotis lucifugus | reverse complement strand
GATCTGCGCCGCTGGCGTTCCCCTCGCCCACGCCTCTGTTAATTTTGTGTGCGTCGCCTTACACCCTGACTAACCATTTACTTACGGTAAGGGGTCTCATTGGATAAGACATGCTTAAATAATTACGGCTTGGATCCTGTCTAGGCTGGCGACTCCTCCTCGGTATCTGCCTAGCACTATGTGTCCTCTTCCCCGACCCGCCGCCGCCACTTCTGCCGCCAGCGCCGAGCGCACCGCCTTCTCCGCGCCCGCTGTGCTCGTCCTATTGGCTGCTGGGCGCCGGGCCCCGCCCCACAGCCCCTTAGGCGCATATGATTGGTCCAGGTGCAAGCCGAAAAGGCACGCCCCCTCGCGCGCAAAAGGGACCTCCCCTGGGCGCCTTTGGCGGCTTCCCCTGTCAATCAAAGGAGCAGGCTACTTAAGCGGCTGAGAAGGTTGCCAGGGTCATTCTAGCCCAGGGACTCCGAGGATGCGGTCCGCACAGCTCGCTGGGGGAGCCCGAGTTTTACGGGTTTGGGGGGCCACCACGGGTGGGGGGCGAGGCAGGGCAACACCGCGTCTGACTGGGAGTTCAGGGAAGTCGTTCTGAAAGTCAATGTCCTAGCCGGTTTGGCTCAGTGGATAGAGCGTCAGCCTGCGGACTGAAGGGTCCCAGGTTCGATTCCGGCCAAGGGCACATGCCTGGGTTGTGGTTTCGACCCCCAGTAGGGGACGTGCAGGAGGCAGCCCATCAATGATTCTCTCTCATCGTTGATGTTTCTATCTCTCCCTTCCTCTTTGAAATCAATAAAGAAATATATATTTTTTTAAAAAGAACCCCTTAAAAAAAAAAAAGAAAGTCAGTGTCACCAGGGCTCCCTCAGACTCTCACTACTAGAGTACATTCCACTTCAACCAGCTTAGTAGAGCCTTGGGGCGGGGGGGAGGGGGGGCGCGGTGGCTGGAGGGGAGAAGGTGGTATACAAAGGCCAAGGGAGGGTTTCGGATCCTGACACCAGGTAACTTTGGGGGGAGTGGCCCCAACTGAAGAGAGTATATGACAGAGCCAGGATTAGAGCCCCAGGTCAGGCGACACCAGGCAGCACTGGTTCCACATCACCACCTTGAAAATAATCACTAGGACAGTGTAGCAAAATATGGGGAAATGCTAAACAAAGAAAAAGCCGGGTACAAAATACAGAATGGTGGGAACTCTAAAACTGCTACTCCTGTGCCTACGGACAGGGACTGGACGAGAGGCCACAAGAAACAGTGGTGGTTCCCTTTCTAAACTGTCCTGTTGCATTGTGCTTATGATAATAATTGAGAAAGAAAGTGGGGGGGCAGGTACCACCATGCTGTGCCAGGGCAAGCCACTGCCAAGAAGTCCATTCTCCAGGACTCAGCCCACAGGGACCGGCGGCCACCCAAAACACCTCCGGGCCTGAGTGCCGAGCCGTCATCACTAGAGTCTCCCAGCCCCCGGGGATCTGGGCAAGGCCTGCGAGCTGCTACCCCACGCCTGGTGAAGATCCCAGTCCTGCCCGAGGTTTCTGAACAATGTCCGTCACCCCTGCCTCAGTTCTCCTGCTCTTCCCCGCACACGCACGGCTCCTCAGCATCGTCACCTTCTCCATGTGCCACACCCTGCAGAGCCCGGCACTGCCCAGCATCACAAGGCACCTCCGGAGCCCTTGACCTCCTGGCCCAAGTCAATGCACCTCTGTGTCGATCGGTGACACAGGGATAATGGCACAGCCCTCCTCACAGGGTTGGGGTGAGGAGCCCGTGGGGCACAACAGGTGGAAGCGGGGAGGGCCACTCTGGGAGCGCAGGCCCAGCAGGCGCGTGCTCATTATCTGGGCAGCTAACCTGAGGCCACCCTTTGTCAACTGCCATCCTGCTCCCTCTTTCCCAGGAAACGTGTCCATTACCTGGGTCTGGAACCGAGGCTGCCCAGGTTAGTCTTTTATTAGCCATTTCCCCCTCACCAGCCAGGACAAGCAGCCCAGCTTAAAGCATACTTTCACAGAGAACAAAACATCCTCAAAAGAATAAAAACATCCAGACATAGTTGTACTGCTGGTAAAATACTGTATCCTTGTACAGTGCTACACATGCTTCTCTCAAGAAAACAAAGATCTGCCCTAGCTGGTGTGCCTCAGTGGATAGAGCGTCGCCCTGCAAACTGAAGGGTCCCAGGTTCGATTCCGGTCAAGGGCATGTACCTTGGTTGCGGGCACATCCCCAGTAGGGAGTGTGCAGGAGGCAGCTGATCAATGATTCTCTCTCATCGTTAATACTTCTATCTATTCTTCCCTCTCCCTTTCTCTCTGAAATCAATAAAAATATTTTTTAAGGAGAAAGAAAGGAAGGAAGGAAAGATCTAAGTTTGTTCCAGACATCCACTCGATAAATTCCAATGTGCAAGGCAGGGGCTGGCGGCGAGGGTTCAGGGAGGGATGAACCCGGGTCCTGCTTGTGCTCCTGGGAAGACCCTGCAGGGCACAGAGTCTAGAAGAGACGTAGCAGGTAGGAGGGACCTCCCACCGAGGCAGGGCGCGATCCCGGAGGAGGAGAAACCCTCCAGTCGTAGGGCAACAACATTGAAGGCGGTGAAATCTAATCTAACCTCGCCAGGTGGATGGAAGTCATGAGAGCGAAGGCCCAGAGGCAAGAAAGAAATCACTCCGAGGAGAGGGGAGGCTTCTGCTTGGCCTGAGTGCTGCAGACCTGAGGGGCAGCTGGGGGAACACGGTGGGGGAGGCAGCTGAGCAGCAAGCAGCTGTGCAATGCTGGCGAGTTGCTTCACCCTCAGGCCTCAGTTCTCTCAACGGGAAAATGGGAATCATCGCAGAATCGAGTGCTTCGGGAAAGTATGCGGCTTCTTGAGATCACAGGCCCAGCCTGTGGTTGTTGCGTGCGTCCGAGGGCTCATACACATTTTGTAAATTTTTTAAAAATTGTGATTAAAAAAGAACAAAGACCAAAGAACAAGTGCTGCGCACCGTGGATACTTCACAGACACCGAAGTGTTAACCGTGGAGGCCAAAGGCACACATCTCTAGATACACCCGGAATGAACCTTTCCCCTGAATTCCTTGCAAATGTGTCATCGATTCGGAAGCAGTTGCCCTGGCCTCTCTCGCTTTGTTCTGTTTCGCTCCATTCTGGCCTGCGCAGGTCGCTCACAGAAAACCAGCACGCACACGGCCCACACCAGCCAGGCCTCATCCCACCCAGGGCCACTGGGCCGGACACATGTGCCTGGAGCCTGCTCCCACCCAACGTCAGGGGCATATGGTCACGTCGTTTCCCAAACTGGGCTCCTCCAAGACACCCCACGTGGGGAGCACCCCGTCTTCCACAAGTTCCTCCCCGGGCCCTCGCGCCTCGGGCATCCCTCAAGCACTGCTCCTGACAGATGCTCGGCTCACCTTCACCAAGTGGGAAAGCTCGGTGAGTGTTACAGTGTTGCCATTGGTCCCAAAGTGGAACAAGTGTCAAGACGAAAGTGATACATTAAAGTGAGTGTTTGAAACTTTGAATGAAGACTGCCAACGCCCAGCCTTTATGCGATACATTGTATTTTCTACCCTGTGAAGATAGAGACTTCCTTAGGAACTCTTTCCTTGTGCCCTGGAGTCAGGAGGAGGTCCTGGGAGCCACCACCGGTGACTCCATTCTGATGCTAAGTCTCATCTCACCCTTTGCCGGCTCCGATAAATTGAAGGTCATCCTGTGATCCTAAAACGAGATATGTGTTATCATATGCCACTAGTCCTGGGAATCCAGACTTCCTTGATACAAAATAATAGATGCTGAAACTAATTTTATTTATTTATTTAAAATATATTTTATTGATTTTTTACACAGAGAAAGGGAGAGGGGTAGAGAGTTAGAAACATGATGAGAGAGAAACATTGATCAGCTGCCTCCTGCACACCCCCCACTGGGGATGTGCCTGCAACCCAAGTACATGCCCTTGACCAGAATCGAACCTGGGACCCTTCAGTCTGCAGGCCGACGCTCCATCCACTGAGCCAAGCCGGCCAGGCCTGAAACTAATTTTTAAAAAAACGCCTGTAACAGTCTCAAAATGTACATTCATCAAAAAAGTGACATTGCTCTTACTGGTTCAGTTGATAACAAAGGAATGTTAATGAGCTTGAACTTGTAAAAAAGAAGTTGTGCACCAATAGTTACATTATGACATGAACACATACCAGTAAAACGCTGCTATTGGTTGCGTGGAAGATGTCATGGAAAGTGTCCCGCAGCTGAAAGATAAAGAGCTTTTGAAACCACGATTGAAGGCTGCGGGAAGCCATCAAGGGCTGCACTTGGACCCCAGACCAGCTGTTTCCAAGGTCCTGCTGACCAGGAGGGACCTTGTCCTTGTGAGTGTCTGTGACTGACGTAAGTCACCATCTGGGAAACCTGGACAAGGGCTGCCTGGGTGGGGGAGGGCGTCCATGCCTCGCTGGGGGCGGGGGGCTTCCAGGTGAGATGGCCGCGGGCCCTCCTCACCCAGAGCCCAGGGTTTTGTGTAGCCAGTGTCCCCATCACAGCTGGAGTGGAAGCAGCAGCGTGGAGGTCAGGCCCCCAAGGACACCCGCCTCTGTGGTGAAATAGCTAATTGGGTCCCAGTCACGTCCTGGTGTCAGGAGAAAGGAGGAGAGGCCGAGCAACACAGACCCAGTTTCACCTTTTGTTAAAAAGGGTGTTGTTTCCAACAATTAAGAAATTCAGACCAGAAGTTCCCTGTATTATTATTATTATTATTATTATTATTATTACTTTGCTTTGTTTTTGGTTTTAACAGACTTTGTGGACTTGGGCAAGTCACCTCATTTCTTGGCCTCAGAGTCCTTGTGTGGACAGGGGAACAATGGCTCACCCCTGTTTGGGGGAGAGGGATTAAATTCAGCCATGGACTAGCATTCCGCACGGTGCCGGCACACAGTAGGTGCTCACTCCGCTGATGTTGGTCCTGCCTTTGCCCTCGTGCACACGTCCACCTGAGCCACCTCCTGGTCTGTGGAGGGGAGAGTGACAGGTGACAGGCTTGGCAGGCCCTGGTGGACACTCACCATCCGGTCCCCACGCCCTCCACCTCCTCGCATTGGCTCCCGCTATCCCCTCACTGATGATGAGCCCACCTAGACACGTGCTGCCCTCCTCCCCTGAGCCCTCCTCCCCTGAGACCCTCCTCCCCTGAGCCCTCCTCCCCTGATACCCTCCTCCCCTGAGACCT
>NW_005871834.1:52709-54146 GCF_000147115.1 Myotis lucifugus | reverse complement strand
GGTCAGGGTTTGATTTCCGGTCAGGGCCCGGGTTGTGGGCTCGATCCCCAGTGAGGGGCGTGCAGGAGGCAGCCGACCCATGATTCTCTCTCATCATCGATGTCTCTCTCTCTCTCCCCCTCACCCTGCACTCCCCGCCCCGAGAGGGGCAGAGCTAAAGGTGCTGTTCCGAGGATGAGTTTCAGGGGCGCTGGGCCCCAGCTCACGGGCATTATCACCCACGGAGGAATGTGGGCACCTTCTCTCCGCCTCACCGGCCGCCCCGCCCTGCGGCTGCGTTCCCACTCCCACGGCCTCTGCTCCTCCCGGCCATTCCGTGCCGGCTTCACTCCCTGTCCCCCTCCCTCTGCAGGAGCCTCCAACCAAGTCTCAGACCCATCAGACCCGCCCTCCAATCAAACAGCCCACAGCAACTTCAAGCAACTCCTGCTCTGGCTGGTGTGGCTCAGTGGATAGAGGGCCAGCCTGCGGACTGAAGGGTCCCAGGTTCGATTCCGGTCAAGGGCACATGCCTCAGTCGCAGGCTCAGTCCCTGGCTCTGGTCGGGAAGCCTGCAGGAGGCAACTAATTGATCTTTCTCTCTCTGTCTCACCACCTCCCTTCCACTATCTCTTGAAAAAATATCCTCGGGTGAGATTAACAAAAAATAAACAAAAAGAAGTTCAAGCAACTCCTTTGCCCATGGCCACCCACTTTCTCTCCCCTCTGGGTCCAATCAGCAGATATAGATCCAGCCAGAGCTGCCGGTCGGCAGGTTCACAGTTAAAAAGCACAGGCACAGGCCCGGGTTGTGGGCTCGATCCCCAGTGAGGGGCGTGCAGGAGGCAGCCTCAATGATTCCCTCTCATCATCGATGTCTCCATCTCTCTCTCCCTCTCCCTTCCTCTCTGAAATCAATAAAAACATATTTTTTAAAAAAGAAGATAAGCAGGGGGGTAGGGGGTAACATGGGGATAAGGACACATATGTAATATCTTAATCAATAAAAAATATATTAAAAAAAAAAGAAGATAAGCAGGACTCGGAAGGTCACGTTTGAGGGGTAGGTGATGGGGACCTGAGGTGGGACACAGGCAGGTCCCCAAAGGCCGTGTGCAAACAACCCTCCTTGCAGGTTAAGTCCAAGGTCAGGGGAGCAGCCCAAGTCCCGGTACCCACCCTCTAGGCCTCTGGGTCCGGCAGCTCCCGGGTGGCCTGGTGCTGGGAGCGGGGCCGCCTCCTCCCACTGTCCCTCCTGAACCCGCCCTTCCTGTTGTGACAACTCCGTTCTCTGTGCAACTGGTTCCAGCTGTGGCTCGGGTTTCAGGTTGCGGCACGTGCACCGTCGAGCTGATGCGAGTATCATGTGGGCACCGAGAGCCGCCCGCCTGCGCGCCCGCGGGTTAATTACAGGTCACGGCAGCCATGTGCCCGAGCCGGCACCCAGAGCCAGGCCTC
>NW_005871834.1:50390-51889 GCF_000147115.1 Myotis lucifugus | reverse complement strand
GCCCCAGGAGTACCACGCTGTCGCCAATGACCTCCGTCCGTGGCGGACAGGCCCCGTGACGATGCTTAGACATAGCAGCTCCTGCTTCCTCACAACCCCCCCCCCCTGCACTTGGGGAAACTGAGGCTCAGAGAGATGAAGTGTCTTCTCCGAGGTCCTACAGCCTTTGGCTCCAAGCCATGCCCTTCGCACCACCCACACCCTCTAAGTCTCCGCGTGGGGAGGGCCGGGGGGCGGGGGGGCAGAGGTCCTGCCCTGGCCAGTGTCTCCAGCCTGGGCCGCACTGAGCAGGGCCTGGGGACCTGCCTGGGTGTTGGAGGCTGTTGCCGGGCACCTGCTCTGGGATGCCCTCGCCCACCTAGCCCCGTGCCCTCTCCCGCCTCCTGGCATTGGCTCCCGCATCCTCCCTCCCCTGCTAGCTGCCCCTCGCCCCCCAGACATGAGCCCATCCCCTTCCTCTGAGACCCTCCTCGGTGCCTCTTTCAAGAAGGCCTCTCAGACCCCCCTCCCTCTCAGGAAATGCAGGCCTGGCCGGGCCTCCCACCCCACAGCTCAGGAACTGACCGAATCCTCCACGGGTAAGCTCCTCGGCCAGCTCATCCCAGCACCAGGCACCGGGCACCCGGCACCCAGCACCCGGCACCCGGCACCCGGCACCCGGCACCCGGCACGGTGGGAAATTCCTCAGCAGGGGCCTCTGCAGCTCCTTCTGGGCTCAGGCCTCGGGGAAGAAAGGTCGTGATGAGAGAGGACAGAGGCACAGTCTCCAAAGGAGGACGTCAGTGCTGACGAGAAGACGAGGTGAGTTGTTTTAGGTTTACAAAAACATTGACCAGAAAATACAGAGAGCCCCCCCCCCACCTGCTTACATGTCTCTCCTCCCCACCATAGAGCCCCTGGTTTTTACATCCATTTGTTACAACTGATGAGCCTATATTAGCACAGCATTATTATTATTATTAGTAGTAGTAGTAGTAGTAGTAGTATCTATAGATATAAAAGGCTAATATGCTAAGTGTCCAACCGCCCGACCGGTCACTATGACATGCAGTGACCACCAGGGGGGCAGATGCTCAAGGCAGGAGCTGCCAGGACACACACTGGCCATTTACAGAGAAACAGCACCTTGGACTTGGCGCCCCCAAAGCAACAAACACTCGGCTTCTCCCAAGTGGGACACAGGCCTCACCACCACCCCAGAGTGACACCCCATCAAATCGCAGCCTATGCGGCTGAGACCCCATGGCACAAAATGCAGCCACTGTAGGTGGCTGTGGGTGCCAGGTAATGACATCACACAGCACGCCTGCTTCCTCTCAGCCCAGGAGCAGGACTTGCTTTACAGCCAGGTGGAAACATTTCACACTGTAACTGATGTTTGTGAAGCGTTTCGTGCTCATCTCATTGATCCTCACAGAGTCTGGAGTAGCAGATGGAGACTGGGTGGATCTATTTCTTTCATAGCTGAATGAGTTAAAAGCTAGACTGACTGACTAAAA
>NW_005871834.1:42131-50290 GCF_000147115.1 Myotis lucifugus | reverse complement strand
GGAGGTTTAGAAAGCTTAGAAACTTGACCCAACTGAAAAGAAGTAAGAAATGGTGGACCTTGAAAATGACTTCAGTTTTTCCCACTGAGCAGAATAGAGTCCAGTGGTTCTCAACCTTCTGGCCCTTTAAATACAGTTCCTCATGTTGTAACCCCCAACCATAAAATTATTTTCGTTGCTACTTCATAACTGTAATGTTGCTACTGTTATGAATCGTAATGTAAATATCTGATATGCAGGATGGTCGTAGGCGACCCCTGTGAAAGGGTCGTTCCACCGCCAAAGGGGTCGCCACCCACAGGTTGAGAACCACTGATATAGTCAAACACCGCTACAGTTAAATATTTTACCCTTTGTTCTCCCTGTGTGATCTACAATAATAATCTGCTTCGTGTTGATATTTACTGCTGTGTTGCTGACCATTACCAGAAAGAGAAGTTGGGGTGCTTCACTGGGCTGGGAAAAGTTTAGCTACATCAGAAAGCAGGTCTAATTAAGCAAGTTTATTCTGTATCTATAAAGGGCTAAGTTGACTCGTGCACGCCTAATACATATAAAGCTCTCGCTGGCGCCAATCACATGAGTGTGTTTTGATCTGTCATTGTCGATCATGAATTTGGTTGACACTTCTATTATAGAGAAAAGGCAAATAGTGCTATTAAAATATTTCTTCTAATTAATTTCCTTTCAATGTGTACAGATCTGTGCACCGGGCCACTAGTTTTAATATATTTTTATTGATTTCAGAGAGGAAAGGAGAGGGAGAGATGGAAACATCAATGATGAGAATCATTGATTGGCTGCCTCCTGCACATCCCACGCTGGGGATCAAGCCTGCAACCCGGGCATGTGCCCTGATTGGGAATCGAACTGTGACCTCCTGGTTGATAGGTCAACACTCAACCACTGAGCCACGCCGGCCGGGCATATTATTCATCGGAGTCCATGGTTTGCCTTGGGCTCCGTTCTTTGTGCTGTACATTCTGTGGATTGTGACCAGTGCATCATGGCATGTGTCCATCTTACTATGTCATACAGATGGTTTCACTGCCCTAAAAATCCTCCGTGCCCCACCTACGCCTCCTTCGCCCCACCCTCAACCCTTGGCCCGCACTGACCTCTCTCCTGTGGCCATCCCTCTGCCTTTTCCAGAATATCCGGTGGTTGGAATCATACAGAACGCAGCCTTTTCAGATCGGCTTCTTTCACTCGGAGACACGCGTTTAAGGCTGTTCCGTGTCTTTCCGTAACTTGATAGCTCATTTCTCTTGATCTCTGATAACACGCCGTGGCCTGGACCTGCCCCAATTCAGTCATCTGTTCAGCCATCGGAGAACAACCCGGTGGCTTCCCAGCGCTGGCAGTTATACATAAACCCTGTAAACGTTCGTGCGCAGGGTGCTGTGTGCACGTGTGTCCTCAGCTCGCCTGGGTAAATACCCAGGAGCGATCCCAGTTCTCTCAATGAGCAGCTACAGAAGCAGCGCAGTGAGAAATGGGGTAGAAACCTGTGGAGCTGGAGGGAAATGCTCGGGCCCCAGGCATCTTCGGGCTGGGGGAGGGGGGATTCAGTGAGAGGGCAGAGAGGGGAGAGGAAGGTTCGTGCAGAGCACGGACTGACCTGCAGGGTGCTCCTGGCAAGGCCTGCAATGTCAAGGGCAGGCAGAGGACAGTGGCAGGGGCTGTATCAAAAGATGGTTTAGCCCGGCCAGTGTGGCTCAGTGATTGAGCGTCGACCCATGAATCAGGAGATCACGATTCGATTCCCGGTCAGGGCACATGCCCGGGTTGTGGGCTTGATCCCCAGGGTGGGGTGTGCAGGAGGCAGCCGATCAATGATTCTCTCTCATCATGGATGTTTCTATCTCTCTCTCTCCCTCTCCATTCCTCTCTGAAATAAAAAATATTTTTTAAAGATGGTTTAAAAAATCCATGGTGTTTTATTTTTATTTATTTGTTTGTCTGTTTATTTGTTTGTTTTTTAAATTCTCACCCGAAGATATTTTTCCATTGATTTTTAGAGAATGGAAGAGAGAGGGAAAGACAGAGAGAAACATCAATGTGAGAGAAACACATGGATTGGTTGCCTCCTGCATGAGCCCTGACCAGGGCCTGGACCGGGGAGGAGCCTGCAACCAGGTACGTGCCCTTGACCGGAATCGAACCTGGGACCCTTAGGTCCACAGGCGGACGCTCTATCCACTGAGCAACACCAGCCAGGGCCAAACCATGGTGTTTTAACTGTGGGCCTTGGAACAGGCAGGATTTCAGCAGGTGGCCCCGGGCAGGGAGGAGCATGCCAGGATGGCGGAACAGCATGAGCTGTGGTCTTTTTTTAATCCTCACCCAAAGATATGTTTATTGATTTTAGAGAGAGAGGAAGGGAGAGAGAGAGAGAAACATCCATGTGAGAGAGCAACATTGATTGGTTGCCTCCCATACATGCCCTGACCGGGGATCAAACCCAAAACCTAGATACGTGCCCTGTGCAGGAATTGGGACTCGAACATGCAACCTTTAGGTGTACGGGACGACGCTCCTACCAACTGTGCCGCCCGGCCAGGCTGAGCTGTGGCCTTGGGGCGGGGGTGGTTAGGGAAGGGGAGCATGGATGGCTGTGAGCAGGGAGGCCTGGAGCTTCAGCTGGACCCGCCCCGGGCAGCGGCTCCAGGCCAAGTGGCAGGAGGGCCAGGTGCAGGCGGGAGCTTTGCTCCAGGTGCTTCCGCTGAAGGGATCCCTGGGCGGCGATGGGGTGAACTTCTCCACGTGTCCTCCGGTTTCCTGTCTTTCTCAAAGCCTCTCTGTTTGCCTTGAGGCGTGACACAGCACCCTGCCCACCGGAAGTGAGTGTCCTGTCACCATGACGCCCACCCCCATCCTTGAGGCTGTGATGGATGTGACTCAGCCTCACCCAGCCCAGGCTCCGCCGGCCCCGAGCTCGCCCACCTTTGGCCCCGCCAACCGGTCTGCCCTTCCCTGTCGGCCGGCAGGCTGCTGCCCAGGGGACGGTGGGCATGGAGGAGGCGGGCCCAGCAACAAAGAGAGGTGAGCATCGCTGCTGAGAATAGGGGAGCAGCCAGGGCCGGTGGGGTCCCCTGTGTGCCAGCTCTGCTTCTGCTCCCCTGGCTGGGAGGGAGGCCGTCACCTCAGGTCACCGCACACCCTTAGGAGACAAGGGAACACCTCCGAGAGGTGAAGGAGCCAGCGAGGCCACACGGCCAGCGAGTGGGCAGGGCTCCCCAGGGACTCGGATCCCAGCTCTGGGCTTTGAAGCCACAGGTTTATTGAGCACCTACTATACCCTGGACCAGGTTCTGAGCACGGGGAACGCCGTGGTGGCTGAGACAAGTCCCTGCCCTCGGGGCGGACCTCCTAAGGGAGAGAGGGCTACTCAAGGTCTCGCAGGGCCGCAGAGCGGGACCCTGCCTCTCCCGGCGGCTGGCGCTCCCCGTGTCTTGACATGGCTCTTCTCTTCTCTACAGGAAAATTCTAGGTCACCCCGGGAAGCTGGGACGACCTTCGATTCCTAGAAGCTCACATGCGGAAAGGCCCTGCAAGCCACCGGTTCCGCCCTTCTTCCTCATGACGTCCCCTCCACCCCACCCCTGGGAGTGGCCCTCTCCCGGCGACAGGAGGCTCACTACCTCACAGATGAGCCATTGTGCAAATAGAGAAGCTACAGAAATCCTCCTAAACCGCCACGGGCCTCCGTCTCCTCTGCCACTGCTCCTGGTCCTGCCTGCTGAAACACCCCATCACACATCCCTATCCTCTAACGGCCCGTTGGTCCCCCTAATCTTCTCTTCTTGAGAATGAGTGTCTTCCATTTTCCCACCATCTGGCCTTGCCCTGCCCGGGCAGTGCCCTCCAGTGGCTTCCGCTCTGACACTGACCAGAAACGCTTCGCCAAGTGACCATCCGGGGCCCTGGTGAGCAGGACAGAAACCGCCCTGACCTTATCTTCCTCGTCTCGGCCTGGGCTGGAGGGCAAAGACCCAGGCCGGCAGCAGGGCCACCGGGGAGGCGGGACTGTCACAGACCAGCAGGCACCGCAGGCTCCTCCCGTCAGCCACTCAGCGGTCCTCCATCGAGGGCCACTCATGCGGGCCAGTGCCAGGCGCACGCCGTGGTGGCCTGTGGGGAAGAAAGTAAAAAAAGCAAGGGAACACCTAACGAAGGTAACTTCCGGCAGCAGCGGTGATGCATTGAAGAAAACGGAAGGAGTTTATAAAAAACAAAAAAAACAAAACAATAACAGCAACCCAGCCCCACAAAGATCAAGGGGAAGAGAATTCCAGGTAGAGGGCACCTCCCGTGCAAAGGCCCTGAGGCAGGGAGGCCAGGCACATGCAAAGGCCGCTGTGGCTCCAGCAAAAGAAGCCAGGGCCCAGGGAGGGTGTTGTTGGGGGGAGGGGGGCTGGGGAGGCAGGAGCTTGAGCTTATTCCACGCCCCAGGGCAAGTTCCCCTGGAGGGCATCAGACCTCAGCCGTGACCTGATTCCGACTTTCACATTGAAGAGCACCTGGGGGCCCGTGTGGACTAGCGCTACCAGGAAAGGCTTGGTGGGAGCCAGTGGAACCTTCCACCCCAGAATTACAGAAAAGTCACAACCTACGAGCAGTGGAAGATTTACCCCCTTTTTAAAAAAAATTTTAAATATATTTTTATTGATTTCAGAGAGGAAGGGAGAGGGAGAGAGAGATAGTGTTAACGTAAAAAAAAAAAACATTGAAACCTGTAAAGAGTTGTTATGAGCTTATTTGAGCCAAACTGTCGACATGTGCCAGGAAGCAGAACCCCAATGAATTGAGATAATGTTCCGGAGAATGGCGGGTTACATCTGTATTTATACTTTGCAATCAAAGGAAAGGGACCTAGGTGGGTTATGTGAAATCCATTGGTGATAGACTAGAGAGGCGGGAGAAAGCAAAGCAGGGAAACCCCTGGGATTGGATAAAAAGTAAAATGATGGACACACACTTAGGTGGGTGCAGGAACAATTAACATAACAATGAAGGAATTGGTGGTCTCTGTCCTGGAGCCCAGGCACATTAGGCTGTGCCCCAAGGGGTCCAGAAAAAGAAAGGGAAGTTACAAGTTACCCAGACATTTCACAGGGATGTTATCATAGATGCAAAAAGACAGACAGGCTCAGTTAAGGTCAAGGCTGACCTTGTCAGTGAAGATACCGGCCTAGGAGGTGACTACCCACCATCACTGCTTTTAGTTAAAGTTTAATTTCAGACCATCCTTTGTGGTGACTTTAGGTCTCTCAGTTTGCAAGACCGCCATGCAGGCCTTCCCTGAGCTGGTCAGGTCAGCATGTGGCCCCTTTTGTCCACAATAGAAACATCAATGATGAGAGAGAATCATGGATCGGCTGCCTCCTGCACGCCCCACCCTGGGAATCAAGCCCGCAACCTGGGCATGTGTCCTGACCGGGAATGGAACCGTGACCTCCTGGTTCATAGGTCGACGCCCAACCACTGAGCCACCCCTTTCAAACGGTTCCTCCAGGAAGAAGCAATAAGCCTGCTCACGCCCACCGCGTGGCTGAATGAGAAGGCAGGTTAGCGGGATGCGGAGGAGGTCCTGCCGCCGGCGAGAATGTTGAGGGCGCAGCTGCTTTGGAAAATAGCTTGGCAGTGTCTTAAGCGTGAAGCATATCTTTATCTCCCTGTGACCTGGCGATTCCACCCTGGACATCTACCGGGAGGAATGAAAACCTGCCCACGTAAACTCCTGTACCCGATGCTCCTCGCTGCAGCACTCGCTGTTAGGACGCACTGCCCTGGCCTCTCCTGCTCCGACATGTTTTCGGAAACGCACATGGTTACAAGCTTTCCCAGGGCTTGGGGCAGACGGCCAGTGCCTGCAGAAGCAAGATAAGAACTTGTCCCCCTGACGGCCCTGTGCACGGCCCTCCCTCGCCTCTGCTTGACCCACTGGCGCACCCACATCCTGACCCTCCGTGGCACACTCCCGCCCCATGCAGAGAACCTGGCCACCCTCGGCTCACACCCACATGCTGGTCTCAGCCGCCGAGAGAGGATGGAACACAATTTCCTAAGCTCTCAGCACGGCTCGTGGCCTGGCTCCCGTCCGCACGGACCTGACACCCACAAAGGCCACGTGAAAACCACTCACATGTGTCAGTGGTGATGGGTGCACGGCACGCGGAGTGTCTACCGAGATGCTGACACACGCGACGTGCGTGCGCCTCAGAACCACGATGCTGAGTGAGAGAAGCGACGGGCAGAGAAATCCCACACATATTGTAGGGTTCCGTGTGTACGAAATGGCCAACAGCCAAACCTACAGAAACAGAAAGCAGGCTGGTGGTTGCCAGGGGCTGAGAGGAGGGTGGGAAGTCATCGCAAACGGGCCGTGGGCACCTTTCGGAGGATGGAAACGTTCTAAAAGCAGACCGCCAATGGTTGTGCAACTCTGTACATTAGCTAAAGAGTCACTGAATCGCACACGTGAATTGTGCCCCCAGCACTGCATGCTGCTTCCTTAATCTGAGCCTCAGTCTAGACACAACCCTGGGGGCGGCCACCCAGCTGGGCCAGCTCCCCCCAGGCCTTTCCGGGCCCCCATCCGGGCCACCTGGGGTGGGGGTGAGGACTGTCCTCCACGTCACAGCATTCCTTACCTCCCTAGGGGCTGTTCCTTTCGCTTCTCTCTAGACTGGATCCGGGAAGCGAGGACTCGCCTGTCTTGTTCCTCCCCGTGCCAGCTGCTCAAACAGCGGGCGCTCCTCCCGTTCGGGGAGGTTTCATGGAGAAGCAGGGGATCCTGCCTGCTGGGGAGAGGGTCCTGCGGGCACCCCTGCAGGACGAGGAGTGTGCCTGTAAGTCAGCTTTTCCAGATTTCCTTTCAATCTTATTGTGAAAGCTCTGGTTTCGTTTTAACTAGAACGAGATTCCGGAACGGGAGCAAGCCAGGGACTCTCTCACTATTTGGTCATCCCGCCGGAGCAGCATGATGTCGTCACCGTGTGCCAACAGGATCGCCGACAGCTCCGGGAGGTGCTTTAGTTTAGGCAGCTCTGCCACGTTGACTTATTCTGCTCACGGGGCTCGAACGCTTTCACAGCCCGCCCCCTGCCGGGCCGCCGAGAATTGCTCTTGGCTCGGACAGCTCCCTCTTCAGGTGCGCGAAGCCACACCCCACCCCACCCACATATCCCCTGCCCCACCCGAGTTCACACCCGCACCCCTTCACTGCTCTGCTTCCCTCCGGCCTCTGCCCGCCTTCGTTCATCACATCTCTAAGAACACCAGTCTTATCAATCTACTCCTCAAAAGCACTCGATGGCTCCCTAGTGCCTGTGGAATTGGCCCACATTCTTTAGCCTGGCATCTGAGATCCTTCATCATCTGGCCGGGAACCATCTTTCTGAAATGACCCCCGCCGTTCCCTGCCCCCCATGCAGTTTCCACTCGTTCTTTAAGACACAACTCGAGGAGGCGCCCCAGATCACCCCGCCAGCCCCGATGACGGTGAGCCCGGCGCTGTCCATGCCGCCCCAGCACTGAGCTTACGCTGCCTCTTCCATTGCTGCTGTGTCTGGTCCTTATGAGGAACCGTTTCTCATCTCCTTGAGGACAGGCACCAGGCCTTAAAACAAACGTTACTGCACCCGGCCGGCGTGGCTCAGGGTTGAGTGTGGACCTGTGAACCAGGAGGTCTCGGTTTGATTCCCGGTCAGCGCACAGGCCCGGGTTGTGGTCTCGATCCCCAGTGTGGAGCCTGCAGGAGGCCGCTGATAGGTGATTCTCTCTCATCATCGATGTTTCTCTCCCTCTCCCTTCCTCTCTGAATTAAAAAACATATATATTAAAATAAAAGAAATTATTGCAAAAATTGTAATACTGGTCTGGCACTTTCGCAGTTATTATCGTTCCCTCCTCATAGTGGCCGTGTGGAGTAGGGAGCCCACAGGGTATAATCCCCACCTGGCAGAGGTGAAGCCAGACCCAAGTAAGTAGCTCGCAGTCGCACAGCGCGCAGCAGGGCCGGGGAGCGGGCGGGGCACCCTGCGGTCACCCTGTGCACTTCCCATTTCCCAGACCTCAGCTACGGCGAGTCACAGCCAATATTTGTCAATTGTATAATCTCTCATTTCAATCTCTGGACAAAGTGCGGTTGCCAT
>NW_005871834.1:33930-39993 GCF_000147115.1 Myotis lucifugus | reverse complement strand
TGCCCAGGTTGGGGGCTCTATCCCCAGTGTGGGGCGTGCAGGAGGCAGCTGATCGATAAGTTTCTCTCATCATTGAAGTTTCTATCTCTCTCTCCCTTCCTCTCTCTGAAATCAATAAAAGATTATATTTTTAAAAAAGCACAAAACGTAACTCTTCTCCAAGACCACCCCACAGACCACGCCGCACACAGGGCTTTCTCTGAGGCTGCGCAGAGCCGGGCCTGGGGCTGTGGAGGCGAACGGAGGACAGGTGGGTGAGTCCGCTGCCACCAGTGAGCGGGGCACCGGCTGCAGGGTCAGCCCCTGGGCCTCTCGCTTCTCCTTACCCCGTCGCTCTCCCAGGGCTGCTGTGCGAGTGTGGAGGCCACAGACACATATCACGGTGTCCTCAGGGCTGGTCCTTCTGAGGGAGACGCCTTCCTGCCTCCCGTCCAGCCTCGGTGCCACCGGCCTGCGGCTTCGTCGCCCGGGCAGCGCCTCCCGCTCGGCCTGTCGCACCTGCCTTCTCCGGCGATCGTCCCCCGGTGTCCTTTCCACTTCCGGTCAGTCATTCGATGCCGGGCTCCTGTGCAAACCCCGAGTGTGTGCTCCTCCGCGTTGGCAAAGCCAGTGCCTGCCCTGCGCGCTGGTTCGGAGGCAGCCCCTTCCGAGACGCCGTCGGGCACCAGCGCCGCCAGTCCCGGGACCAGAGCGAGAGCCAGGCCACGTCCCCCGGGGCTCCTGTCTTCGAGGCGGCGGCGGATTTCTGTGACCGACCACTGGGTGACTTGTGTGCTTCCTCGGCCTGTGCTTTAAATGCCCGCTCTCCTGTTTTAAATTCATCAATGAACAGGGAGCCTGTGAAGGCCCAGGCCCCCACCCTCCACCCCAGGGACAGCGGAACCCCAGGCCAAGTGCCCCCCCCACACCCCCGCCCCCGTCCTTGGGACTCGGTTGCGTGGCCCCAGGGACTTCCAGGCCTTGCAAGGAGTAGAGTTTGCTCAGAGTTCCCTGAGCTATTGCCGAAGGGCATCCTGGGCTCCTGCAGTTACAGCGAGAAGCGCACGGGTTGGTCCGGCGACAGCGTCGCTGGTGACAGGCGGAGGCCCCACAGCACGGCCCCCTAGGTCCACAGGAGCCCGTCTGGAGGCCACTGACTAATGACGCCTGCAAAGACTGGCTTCCCACACGGCCACATTCTGAGCTTCTGGGTAGAACTGAATTGGGGGGCGGGGTACTCAACCCACCACACCCCCCCAGAAGCCTGAGATCCTTGCTGGCCTCGGGCTGAGGTTCTGGGGGTGAGGCCCCTGCAGAGACAGACCTGCAGCAGGTGCAGAGCCCTGGCGGGCGCTGGAGGCTGCGGGGTGGGGCCAAGTGCTCCCCGGAAGTGGCTGCCACCCCCGCAGGGCCACCATTCCGGCCCAGCTCGCCACATGTCAGTGTGGAAGGCCGGCCAGCCCCCCTGACCCCGCGGCTGTGGCTCTGAGGGGCGCACCTGCTCCCCCTGCCGCCTGCTGCTGCTGGCGGCCCGGGGCTGCCGCCTCCTCCCATGCCCCATCCACGCCACAGCTCCCCAGCCCTGACCCCTGGAAAGACACTCTGCTCAGGACTCCGCTCTCCTGTCAAGACCCACCTGCGGAACCAGGAAGAGAACCCGGACTCCGGCTGGGGCTACGGTGCAGCATTAAAAAAAAATTTTTTTTAAAATTGATTTCAGAGAGGAAGGAAGAGAGAAACATCAATGACGAGAGAATCATTGATGAGCTGCCTCCTGCACACCCCCTACTGGGATTAAGCCCGCAACCCAGGCATGTGCCTTGACCAAGAAATTGAACTATGACCTCTTGGTTCATAGGATGACACTCAACCACTGAGCCACACCAGCTGGGTGCTGCAGCATTTTTGTAAAAGAAAAATCACGGGAGTTAAACTTGAAAAGAAAAAACCCTGGACGAGTGGCGGGCAGGGGGCTCTGCAGCCCAGGCTTGTCCCTGCGAATATAAATGTGTGAGATGGAGAGCTGGCATCCCAGGCCCCAGAGGAGGAAATGCTATTTTTAACTTCAAAGCAGATGAGATACAATATGGCTGGGGCTGGGGCAATCGGAAAAGACCTAACATACCTCATCTTCCTAAATGAGAAACCAGAAACAACTGGAGCGCGCTCCTCTCTCCCAGGGAGGGTCCCGGAACGCCCGAGGCATCCCACGTGGGCACAGGGGACACCCTGTGGGCACCTGGTCACTGAGCAGCAGGCGCTGGGCCTGGAGGTGAGCTGGCCCCGGCCCCTGTGGCAGAGCACGGCTTGCCCTCGACCATGGGAGGTGGGTGGCCTGATGCGGGGGACCCAGGGCTGGCCGCTCAGGGGCAGCACCGCCCCCGCTGGCGGGAAGAGAAGCAGAGCTGGTGGGACCTGGAGGGAGGCTGAGGGTTGCCGGTCTCCCGGGGAAGGAAGACATGGGCAGAGAGCTCAGGTGAGCCTGGGGCTGCTGGGCAATGTGCCGGGACGGCCCTGGGCGGAGGCTTGGCGCAGTGCACGGAGGAACCACTGTGTGGTGAGGAGACGGCCCCCAGTCAGAACAGCCCTCCTGGCCCGAGGGTGCAGCCCGACTGGATGCCACAGGGCTACAGCCTGAGACAGGTGGGCCCAGGCGGAGGCCAGGGGAGAGCCTGGCACTTGGCGTGGGGCCTGCTGGCTGGGCGGGAGGGAGGGCAGTTAGGAAGATCCCTCTTTCCTGGCTGGAGCACCCACCAAGGAATACAGGGGGCGGCCCATTTGGGAAGCAGGCAAATATTCAGGGAAAAGTCAAAGAAATCAAACCAGAGTCACTGTGAAGATGACCACCTGGTGCAACCCTCTTCAAAAGCAAGTGCCCAGCATGTGGCTCAGGGGTTGAGCGCTGCACCGTGCACCAAGGGGTTGCTGGTTCGATTCCTGGTCGGGGCACGTGCGCGGGCTGCAGGCTCGATCCCCAGTAGGGGATGGGCAGAAGGCAGCTGATCCATGTTTCTCTATCATCAATGTTTCTATCTTCTCTCCCTCTCCCTTCCTCTCTGTCTAAAAAATCAATAAAAACGTATTGAAAGAAGGAAAGAAAAAGGAGAGCAAGTCAGGAGAGACACCCTCACCCTGGGGAGGCCGAGCCGCGGCCAGGCGGGCGGGATCCGTGTTTACAGCCCCGCGGCCCCGGCCTGCTCTGCCTCCGCGCACTTCCTCCCGGGTGTGCCGTGTGCCGTGGGAGTGCCGGGAGGAAGCATCTGCCCCGAACATGACATCACTAATGTGACAGTCAACACATGACACAAATCTATTTAGCAGACACTTGTTCGCACCTAGCAACCTGGCCCTCAGCAAACAGAGGCCCTCCCTGCTCTCCAGCTCAGACCACGGCCAGCGCTCCCCAGGGCCCCACCCTTCCCGGGGACATCCAAGAGGCAAAACTAAAACAGCCCGGCCAGGAGCGTGGGTTGTCAGGACTGGCGGGTGGACAAGCTGCGTGCGGAAGCCGGGGTGGAGGCCTCAGCCACGGGGACGACGCCCCTCCTGGTGAGAAGACAGAGCTGTGGCTGGAGCCGGGCGGGGCAGGCAGGCCCCTGTGACTTCCCAGGCAACCGTAACGCCCTTTTTATCCCCTTAGGCAGCAAAGGTCCACAGAGCCACTGGCAGCCTTGGGACTAGTGAGTCAATGGCAGAGCCAGGCCCAAGCCCAGGCCTGACTCAGAGGCTCAGAGCCACACCCACATCCTCATTGGCCCTAAACATCAAGGAACGCAAAGAAGGCACATACAAATCAGATCAATACGTTGGAACAATTTGAGGCTTAAAGTGAATAAAGCAGACAAATTCCTCCCAAATTTCGACTTACTTGGATTTGGTGTGGCTCAGTGGTTGAGCGTTGTCCCATGCACCAGGAGTCGCTGGTTTAATTCCCGGTCAGGGCACGTGCCGGGTTGTGGGCTCGATCCCCGGTAAGGGGCGTGTGGGAGGCAGCGATCGATGTTTCTCTCTCTCTCTCCTTTCCCCTCTCTCTAAAAATTAAAAAAAAGGACCTTTTCTGGCAGTGGACCATCATTAAACATGTGAGTACATATGCACACATGATATGACATGTAAATGTGACATGTGTTAACACATGGGTAGGGGAAAGACCTCTCTCTGAAGCATGGTCTCAGCGTAATGATGTGAGAATAAAATCCCATTACTAACATCATCACACAAAAACAGGCGGGCAGCCTGGCCAGTGTAGCTCCGTGGTTGAGCGTTGACCTATGAACCAGGAGGTCACGGTTGGATTCCTGGCCAGGGCACAGGCCCAGGTTGCGGGCTCGACCCCCGGTTGGGGGCGGGCAGGAGGCAGCCGACCAATGATTCTTTCTCATCATTGGTGTTTTTTTCTCTGTCCCTCCCTTCCTCTCTGAAATTAATAAAAATGTATTTTTTTAAAACTCAGCAGGAAGGTTAACTTCTAGACAGTGAATGAGCTCAGTGAACGGGTCAGTGTGAACCAGGGACGGCGCTCACTAAGGCTCACGCCGTCTCGGGTTATTTGTTGCAGCGGCCACTCTGCCCGACCCCCTGGGGCTCCTCCCGTGTGAGGCCCCGTGTCAGGGGGCTTCGTGTAGACACATCAAGAGCTTGTCGCCGCGGATGGCTGTCCACAGCGCTCACCTCCTCCGCGGCAAACCCAGGCGCTGGCGTCACATAAGCCACACGCGGAGCAGTCTGGCTCCGGTGACAGTGGCGCCCGCAGAGCCGAGGTGACGGGACCGCTGTCCCCCGCGAGCGCCCGGACAGGCCTTTGCAAAGACAAATTCCTGCGGGGTGTCCCAGCTGCCAGTTTCCCTCGAAATCAAAGGCAAAAGGAGCGAAACCAAACAGCCTTCAGGTTAAAAACCTCGCTCTCTCGCAGCAGCATGACTGGGAGATACGTAGGTTCCGGTTTTGTTTTTAATTTAGTGCAAACATTTTAAGACGTGAATACTTTGCAATAAGCTAAATCACACATCAAAGCCATTACTGTCTGTGGAGAGAGCTCGTTTTGTACATTTGAGTCACTCCTTTCAGCCCTAGTGAATTGCACTGCTACTGGGACTTACAGGAAGAAACACACATAGCTGCTCGTCACCCCATCTGGGCACATGGCCCCCGAGACCTGTCATTTCCTCCCTCCGAGCCACGGAGCCATCGTGTTGCTGCTTTTGCTCCTGGTTCCTGAAATAGCTCCGCACACGGAGGTGGGAGGGTGTCTGTCATCCAGGACCAGCTCCTTTCAGCTGCAAGGTCTGTGCTAATCAATGACTAGTGGGGGCTCAGAATAGCCTCACACTGGGGGGAGGGGGGGCTAGTTGCCAGGGAAACCAACCATGTGATCACGGGGTTGGCACCTTCGGTCCTGCCCCTCCACCTCCAGGAGGGGAGGGCTAGAGGCTGAATCAATCACCAGTGGCCAGTGATGTACCAACCACAGTTACGTAATGAGGCTCCGTAAGCATCCCGAACCATGGCACTGGGGAGCGGGCCTCGGAGAGCCCCCTGGGCGCTGACACTGGGAGGCCTGGAGCACGGCGCCCCGGGAGGCACGGACACCGAGCCCCTCCACCCCTCGCCCTGCGCCGCTCTGCCACCTGCTGTTCCTGCGTTGCTTCCTTTGTAACAACCAGAGGTCTAGTCAGTCATCTTTTCCCGAGCTCCGGAAGTTCTAACGAATTAACCCAGCCCTCGGAGGGGGCGGGAGCCTACGATGTACCGTCCATCGGTCAGAAGCACAGGTGACAGCCTGCACGTGTGACCGGCATCTGAAGTCCAGGGAGTGGGGGCGGTCTTGTGGGGCGGAGCCCTCAGCTGTGACCTGGCGCCACCTGCAGGCAGGCAGGGGCAGAACGGAAGGAAACCGCGGGACCCAGAACCCCTGGAGGACAGACTTGCTCAGAAGTTCGTGAGTGTGAGAGCAAAGGAGAAATTGGGTTTTTTCTAGGAATAGACTCCTTAACCTTCCAAAGAAACGTCTTTATTTATTTACAGGGTTTAGGAAAGGAAAAAAGCTCTAGAAAAAGGAGATTTCAAAATAGGTCTTTGGTGAGG
>NW_005871834.1:31112-32735 GCF_000147115.1 Myotis lucifugus | reverse complement strand
CCATGTCCTTCACTCGCGTCACTTCCTCCTTCGGGACAAGAGCACACAGTGCAGCAGCAAACGCTGCCACCACGCATCTAGGTCAAGCGGTGCCTCAGACTGTTAACGGCTCCGATCTTCAGGGCACCGTTAGAGGAAGTATTTTGAGATCTACTTTTGTTATTGCTGTGTTGATACACACCCAAGAGCATTTTCTCCATTGCTTTTCAGAGACAGAGTGGAAAGGGAGAGGGACAGGGGAAGAGAGAGAGAGAGAGAGAGAGAGAGAGAGAAACATCAATGTGAGAGACACATCATGCTACTGCCTCCCTCCCGCACGCATGCCCTTGATGGGGAATCAAACCCGTGACCCTTTGGTGTGCGGGCTGACACTCTAACCACTGAGCACGCCAGCCAGGGCTGTTCTCTGCTTTGATTAGCTGTTAGATGAAACATAAGTAATATTTAAAGGCAGGGTTAGGACTTGCATCTACAAATCAGTCATCACACAAACAAAACTTTTAAGTCAACAGATATCACAAACACCTCAGTGTCACCTGTGTGCTGAGCTCTGTCCTAAGTGCCATGAGCCCAGGGCTTTGCTGGGTCCGTGAACCAAACGACCTTGGACAAGTCGCAGCGTGGGGTTAGAGCCAATGGTAACGGGCCCCGTTTGGCTAAGAGAGTAACACCTCATACAGCAACATTCCGACCCAATGAGGAGCCCAGCCGACAAGTGGGAAGTGAGTCCCACAGGCCTCTGAGGAGCTAAGCAATGTCACAAAGTCCACGGCGAGTCCCACAGGCCCTCAGCACCTCCTCACTCTTACGTCCGGCACAGTCATGACCTTGGAGAGCAGAGGCAGCAGACATGCAAGTTGTTCAGGTGACTCCCAACCAAAATGACCTCGGGTGTGTGTTCACACAACAACAACAACAAGTAGATCCCAAAATACTTGTTCAGGGTATCGAATGCGCCGTGAAAAGGAGGGTGGGCCTCCGGTGCCCCTGAAACCGCTACTGTCGCAAGGCTCTTACTAGGAAGGTGCTAGAATTAACATGCTGCTGCGTTAGGGTCCCAACCTCATCCAGGAAAGCGTGACTTCCATTCCAGTTACTCTGTTTAAGACGGGAAGCAGCCCTGGCCGGTTTGGCTCAGTGGATAGAGCGTCGGCCTGTGGACTCAAGGGTCCCAGGTTCGATTCCAGTCAAGGGCATGTACCTTGGTTGCGGGCACATCCCCAGTGGGGAGTGTGCAGGAGGCAGTTGATCGATGTTTCTCTCTCACCGATGTTTCTGATTCTCTATCCCTCTCCCTTCCTCTCTGTAAAGAATCAATAAAAATATATTTTAAAAAATAATAATAAAATAAAAAGACGGGAAGCAGGCCCTGTCGGTGGCTCAGTCAGTGAGCGTTGTCCTGTACACCCAACGGCTGTGGGTTCAATGCCTGGTCAGGGCACACACCCAGGTTGCAGGTTTGATCCCCAGTCGGGATGCATATGGGAGGCCACCGATCGATGTCTCTCTCTCTCTCCCCATTCCTCTCTCCCCATTCCTCTCTCTAAAATCATAAAAAACCATCCTCAGTGAGGTTCCTCATCTCTGAACGGATGCCACCGCTTCCCAAGGGCTTCTGGTCTG
>NW_005871834.1:15590-28825 GCF_000147115.1 Myotis lucifugus | reverse complement strand
GGAAGGGAGAGGGATAGAGAGCCAGAAACATCGATGAGAGAGAAACATCGACCAGCCGCCTCCTGCACACCTCCCACCGGGGATGAGCCCGCAACCAAGGCACATGCCCTTGACCGGAATCGAACCTGGGACCTTTCAGTCCACAGGCCGACGCTCTATCCACTGAGCCAAACCGGTTTGGCTAAACCTACGTTTCTATGAAAATTGAAGCTTGTGTTTGCGGCCCACATAAACTTAAACCTTGTTTATTTGGCCCGTGTTAGCCTTTGAGTTTGACATGCTTGCTCTAAGGCAGCGGTTCTCAACCTGTGGGTCACGACCCCTTTGGCGGTCGAACGACCCTTTCACAGGGGTCGCCTAAGACCATCCTGCATATCAGGTATTGACATGACGATTCATAACAGTAGCAACAGTACAGTTATGAAGTAGCAACGAAAATAATGTTATGGTTGGGTCACAACATGAGGAACTGTATTTAAAGGGCCAGAAGGCTGGGAACCACTGCTCTAAGGTGATGTCATGTCCTTTACAACTGGAGAAACTGAGGCTGAGAGTCCAACTCACCTGCCCAAGGTCACAGAACCAGACAGGCAAGGCTCGCACTGGCTTCCTGTGTCCCCATGTCCCCTCCCCGCCCCAGGCTGATGGCAGCACAGCCACAGCAGGAACTTAGGGCTCCCACGCGTGGCCGGTGCCAGGGCATCTTGCTATGGCTCCCATACCCACCCCACCCGCTCCTGCAGAAACAGGGAAAGAAAGAAACCCACAGCCCTGGCTGGTTTGGCTCAGTGGATAGAGCATCAGCCTGCAGACTCAAGGGTCCTGGGTTCGATTCCAGTCAAGGGCATATGCCCAGATTGCAGGCCCGATCCCTAATGGGGGGCGTGCGGGAAGCAGCCGATCAATAATTCTTTCTCATCACTGATGTTTCTCTCTCTCTCTCTCCCTCTCCCTTCCTCTCTGAAATTAATAAAAACATATTCAAAAAAAGAGGAACCCACAGAATCACTCCGCTTCCTGCTTCCTTAGGCTCGAGGGAAAAGCCACACTCACCCCGTGCTTCTGGATGGCGACGTTGGTGAGGTGCACAAACATGTTGTCCAGCTCACTGGTGCTGGGCGTGTACTTCACGGTGCAGAAGCGGCAGAAGCCGAGCTTGTACCTGAGGGGGCTCAGATCAGTCAGTACCCGGAGGAGAAGCACAGAAACCCAGCCCTGCGCTCTCTACACGGAGCTGTGGGTCTTGTTTTAACGTCTAAAAGCACCGTGTGTTTTTAATGCTTCGTTTTTTATAACAGCTTTATTGACATGTAACTCGTATGTACATATACCTCACCCACCTAAAGAACTCGATTCCAGGGGTTTTGGCAAACTCAGAGTGTGCGACCATCACCGCAATCCATTCTACAACATCCGCATCGCCCCAAAAGGAAACCCCGTGACCACTGGCAGTCGCTCCCCATCCCCAGCGCTGGGCCAACACCCGTCTACGTTCTGTCTAAAGACCTGCCCGCTCTGGGCATTTCACGTAAACAGAATGATTCAACGCGTGGCCTTCTGCGCCTGGCTTCTCGCCCCGAGCGCGTCTGTGAGGTTAAAAGAGCTGCTTTTTATCTGTAAGCCTCCCGTGTAATCACTGCACTCAATGCTCAGCCCGCACCGGGCGCTGGGCACCCGTGCGCCTCACCAACCTCACCATGGCGCCAGGGAGCGCACCCTCACG
This sequence comes from Myotis lucifugus, assembly GCF_000147115.1. Taxonomy (NCBI): domain Eukaryota; kingdom Metazoa; phylum Chordata; class Mammalia; order Chiroptera; family Vespertilionidae; genus Myotis; species Myotis lucifugus. The sequence continues at coordinate 27,102 of NW_005871834.1, read as the reverse complement.
GCACCGCCTTGAGAATGGAAATGGGCCTGGCGCTTACATGTAGCAGCGCAGCGGGCGGTAGGTAGACACCAGGACGTACAGGCGCAGGTCGAACTTCCTGCCGCCGATCAGTAGCGGGTTGCTGATGTAGAGGGAGATCACGTAGGCTTCCTTCGTGGACTGAGACACAAACCTAAACGTGGCAGAGGAAGCCGGAATTAGACGGCAAAGGCCGAAGGCGCGTTCGGTCGGCAGGTAACCAGCGCCCGCCTCTCCTTCAGTGAGAAAACAGGGGAGACGCTGTCCGTGAGGAGCCCTGGGCCGGGCCCAGCCCCAGGGGCGGCGGCAGCTGCTGGGAACCCCAGGGCAGGGCTCCTGGGGCGGACCCTCGCGGGGCTAGCGATGTGCCACCAGATCTAAGCGCCCGTCCTGGGATCTCCCGCGGGACGGCTCACAGCGACAGCAGCTGAGGGCCTCCCGGAGGCAGAGAGCCCGGGACGAAATGCCCTGGAATCAGTCCCAAGGAGACCCCCCCCCAGGGAGGAGGCTGGGCCTGACCTAATGCGACCCGTCCCACCACGGCGCTCAGGGGCAGATCAGCCGGGTCCCTGCCCACCCGCCCTGCGAGGCGAGGCCATCGGTGCCCAGTTCCCCCGGGTGAGGAGTCTGAGGGTCTACACGACAAAATGTGCTCGACAGCAGGTGTCAGTGAGTCAGTCCTGGGTCTTCAGCAGACGCTTTGCTGTCTCAGAAACACTGTGACTGGCCCGGCCGGCGTGGCTCAGTGGTTGAGCATCGACCTATGAACCAGGAGGTCAGGGTTCGATTCCCGGTCAGGGCACATGCCCGGTTGTGGGCTCGATCTCCAGTGTGGGGCGTGCAGGAGGCAGCCTATCAATGATCCTCTCTCATCATGGATGTTTCTCTCTCTCTCTCTCTCTTCTTCTCTGAAATCTATAAAAATATACTTTTAAAAAAAACACAAACACTGCGACTGGACGGGTCTCCCACCAACTTCGGGAACACAGGCTCCTGCTCTGTGCCTCCCGCTGGGGTCACGCCATTTCCCTCTGCACCTCCCCTCGGGGGGAGCCCCCGGGACAGATGCTGCACTCCTGCAGAAGCCAGCCCGTGGCCGACAGACGGACGCGGGGCGCTGCGGCGAGGCGGCGGCGGCGTGGGTCCCCCACTCACGAGGACGTCTTGCTGTCCCGGGACCACTTTTTGATCTGCGAGAGCTTGTTGATGAGGAAGATGCCCTTGCCCTGGGCTTTGCCACACGGCTTCATGATCCACGTGCTGGACGGGCTCTTCCGGAACTCCTCCACGAACAGGTTGTAGTCGGCGGGCAGCATGTAGGTGACCGGGACGAAGTCTGAAGGGAAAGGAGAGGGGACCCGTGAGCCAGCCCGCAGTGGCCGCGAACAGAAAATACTGCCACTGCCTTTCCAGGGCCTGTGTCCCACCCCCGACCCCGCCCAACCCAGCGTCTGGCAGAACGAGGGCTTCTGCGGTCCAGGGGCTGCACAATGATAACTCAGTTACTACCTGTGTGCTAAGCACGTTACAAGTCTGTACCATAGACTCACCACAGCACTGTGAGCTAGGGACTCAGCGTTCCCATTTATCAGATGGGGAAACTGAGGCCCGGAGAGCTCACTTACATGATTGCGCCCAGGAGTGTGAAGGGATTCTGAAACTATCCGACAGTCCAGCCTTTTTTTTAAATATATTTTATTGATTTTTTACAGAGAGGAAGGGAGAGGGATAGAGAGTTATAAACATCGATGAGAGAGAAACATCGATCAGCTGCCTCCTGCACACTCCCCACTGGGGATGTGCCCGCAACCAAGGTACATGCCCTTGACCGGAATCGAACCTGGGACCCTTGAGTCCGCAGGCCGATGCTCTATCCACTGAGCCAAACCGGTCAGGGCAGCAACAGTCCAGCTTTAACACCAGACAGGACAGGGGTGTGTGCGCTCCCTGGGTGTCGCTAGACGCAGCATTTGCAGCTCAGGAAGTGGTCACACACGCTGAGCACCGCAGACATTCTCTCCCTCACAGGAAGCACACTCCCCAGGCCTCAGTCAGATTCCGAAACTGAGCCCCACCCCCACCTCTAGAGACACTGGATCCAAAGAGGCGCCCAGCGCAACCTGCACCCACACATTCACCCGTCGAAGCCAGCAGGTGTCACCTCGATGCCTTGTGCAGCTGACGTTAAAAAACTCAACTATTTACATTTGAAACCCGGCAGTGAGAAGGCACACACCCAGGTAGAGGTATTTCCCGTTCTCGTCCTTCTCCGCCAGGGGACTCCCCTCCTTCTCCAGCTCTTTCCGATACCGTTTAATGTTCTTCACCATCAGGTCCTTCCGGGTCAGCTCGTAGTGGTTGGGAAAGTGGTTGACTATCTGATCGTCCGAGAGCCGATAGCCCGTTTCCACACTGAAGACATTTCGGATGGTCTGCACGCTCATCCTAAAGGGGAAGCACAGAGGGACGCGCAGGACAGAAGCTCACGTCTGTCCACGCGGAGGTGGTCCCATTAAGGCCCGGGAACTCCCCCGGAGCCCTCACCCACCCCCACCCAGCACCCACGGCCCACGGCGGCACAGGAAACGTGTCCAGTGACCGGCTATGGCCTGAACTGTTTGAGGCAGGAGCTGTTTTGACTATACCCTGAACAGTTTCATTCTCTGGCACACAGTAGGTGCTCAATAAATGTTTATCAATTAATGATAACGCTGATTATCAACAACAATCTAATGACAAACAGACTCTCCCAGACTCTGTAGTCAGGAAAGTTATTTACACAATATTTGCACCCAAAGTCGGGAAGGACAGGGAGCCCCATAAACCCAAATCCCAGGGGTTACTAACCCGGGCTGCCCCCCGTGAAGTGAGGAGGAGGAGGGAGAGAAGAAGGCCAGTGCCCTGCCACCCCTCTGTGCCCTCACCAGCCCCAGGCAGGGAAAGGGCAGGAAGGACGGGAGGGCTGGCACCCACAAGGGAACCAGAGTCACAGAAAGGCAGCTGGTGGCCTCTTGCTGTGTGGTCCCTGCCCCGCCCCCACCCCAGGGCACTAACCTAAGAGGGGGTGGGTCTGGAGCACCCAAGAGCATTAGAATAAGGAGATTTTTTTTTTACTTTGTATTATGGTAACAGTCAACCGTACATGAAAGTAGAGAGAAACATATAACAGATTCCCATGACCAGCCCACAGCTGTCACCACCCAGCCAGCCTTGTTTCGTCTGCGCCCCACCCACTCCCCACACACGCGCCTGCTGTTTTGTTTTCTTAGTTTGTTTTTTAATTCTAGTTGACAGCACTGGCTTGTTCCGCAGCAATTCCCAGACATCACATCATTTCATCCAAAACGCAGCAATTCCCAGACATCACATCATTTCATCCAAAATGCTCCTGCAGGAACCTCTAGCAGCTAAGGACTCCTTTTTCCGATACACGACATCCTCTGTTATACTGTTATCACAACTGAAAAAAGCAGCAGTAATTGTCTGATATATTTTTACAGCTCATGCAAATAAGGGCCGGGCCTTCTGATTGGTTGTTCTCCCTCTCACGTCTCTCTCTCTCTCTCTCTCTTTTTAATTGATTTTAGAGAGAGGGGGAGAGGGGGAGAGAGAGAGAGAGAGAGAGAGAGAGAGAGAGAGAGAGAGAGAAAAACATGGATGTGAGGAACATTGATTGGCTGCCTCCTACAAGGCCCTCACGGGGATCGAGCCCAAAACCTGGGTATGTGCCCTGACCAGGAACTGAACCGGCAACCCTTCAGTGTGTGGGGCGATGCTCAACCACCGGAGCCCCACCTGAGAGGGGGCAGGGAGCACAGCACGTACACAGGTGCAGAAGCAAGAAAGACAGGGGAAAACGTGCCGCCCACCGCATGGGGTGGAGGAACGAGAAGGGAAGTGGCTAAACAGAGGCTGTAACGTCTCTCAAGGCAGCGGCAGGGACAGTGAGTCTGGAGGAGGGGGATGTGCGGGGTGCAGAAGCCCCCAGAGACCCTGATGAGCCCGCCCGCCTCGGAGACTCGCGGGGAGCTGGGCCCAGGTCTGCAGAGGGTCGATGACAGAGGCCACGGCCGACTCCATGTAACCCCGCCAGAGGGGGGCTGTCCGGAGCAGGGAGCTGTCAGCACTGAGGGCGGGAGCAGGCCTGGACCGAGGGGGGCCGGGACCTCAGCCCGAGGAAGGCGGTGGAGGAGGAGAGTCCAGGACAAGGCCCAGGCCCCTGATTGGGCGGAGCACCGTCCAGGACGCGATGCCAAATCCTGACACTAACTGACCTTCGGGGGTGGGGCTGGGATTGTCATCTAGGCCACATAGCGCCCTCTCGCCATCCGAGAGGGAAGCAAATAGAAGCACGGAACCGCTCCCACAGGGCCCTCCTGTGACCCCCACCCCCACCCCTGGGCGCTGGGCAGCAAGGCGCTGACTCCCAGGGTGCTGGGCAGTAAGGCGCTGACTCCCTGGGCGCAGGGCAGCAAGGCGCTGACTGTGAGAAACTACCCAGAGGGGGGAGGGCTCTGGTTTTTCACCCCAATCCCCCCCCCCCGGCGGGGACCACACGCTGCTGCCTGGTAAACAGGACTGCGGGCCCTGAAGCGCCGCGGAAAGAAGCGGGAGGAGGCACGGGACGGCACAGACAGCTGCGCCGGGACCGGTCCTCGCTGGCTGCGATCTGGATCCGAATCCGTAACTGACCAATGGGCTTCGGAGACCCAGCGGCCCTGCTTCATACTCACCAGTAAAAGTTCCAGTCCTCGCTCTCCGTCACCTGGACCCATCCTCTCTTTTCAAAATTATTGATCAGCACTGACTTCTCGATGTCAGTGACCCACTTCACTCTTCCTGCCATCATCCTGCAAGAGAGCAACGGCTCAGGCTGGGAGACGCCCACAAGCTCCCGTCGCCCAGGGGAACCCGAACATCCCCGGACCCTGGACGCCCCCAAGTTCAGTCCCCGCAGCTGTGGTCTCAGCCAGGGGCCTGCAGTCCCCGGCGACACCGGGCAATGTCTGGAGGCATTTTGTTTGTCACAACTGGGGGTGGGAATGCTTCTGGCACCTAGTGAGAGAGGCCAGGGACGCTGCCCGACACCCCCAACGTACAGGACGGCCCCCCACAACCAACCACCCAGCTCAAATGTCAACGGTGGCCAAAGCTGAGAAATCCCGGTGGAGTAGGAAATAAAGGCAGCAATTAGCCATCAATAAATGTTCAACTGCAATTGCAACAGGGTCTCAGGTGAGAATGGCCCCCCTCTCCCCCTGCCAGGCAGCACCCACACCACAACCACCCTGCCGGCCACACAACTCGTTCTCCTACTTCCAACCAATCTCCCTGGCGGCCTCGCTCCAGCCACTGCCACCCACCAGGGGACAACGCAGAAGGGAGGGCAGCAACGGAAAACCACCAAGGCGCGTGTTGTGCTTCACCGAGCAGGAAATGGGCCCTCCGAGAAGGTGGGGATTTCTTCCTGGCCCCTGCTCCCTCGATCGTGACAAACGGTCACTCGAGGAGAACACCTGAGGCTGGACTTACCATCAGAACTATGGAGCCAACACGGACGTCCAATTTCTCGCCACTTTCACTGACTCTCCCTGGGGGTTCTGGCCTAAAATACAATGAATACACAGGTGAGATTACACAGCACAAGACCCAGGGGCACCCTGACTGTTATGAACGTAGAGAACTGGCTAAGCCGAGGGCCCAGTGGAAAGTCTTGTGTTAACAAGTGCACCAGAGGGCTGCCCGCAGCATTCCTATTGCCCGGTTGTTTAATCCGGCGCCAACTCAAAGCACCGCCCAGGGACCTGCAGCAGGGGCATCGCTCATTAGAAATGCAAATTCTTGACGCCCCGCCACCCCATGATGCACTGGGTCAGACTTTTGGGAATGGGACCCAGCATGTGTCTTAAGCTCTCAGGAGATTCTTACGAATGCTGAGTCCCTTGTTTGAAAGGAACGGGTCTAGCCCTAGCCGGTTTGGCTCGGTGGATAGAGCACTGGCCTGTGGACTAAAGGGTCCCGGGTTCGATTCTGGTCAAGGGCATATGCCCAAGTTGCAAGCTCAATCTCCAGTACAATCCCTAGTAGAGGGTGTGTAGGAGGCAGCCGATCAAGGATTCTCTCTCATCATTGATGTTTCTATCTCTCTCTCTCTCTCCTTCTCCCTTCCTCTCTGAAATCAATAAAAATATTTATTTTTTAAAAAAAGGAACAGGTCTAGTTCATGTATTTGGTTCCTGTCTTCAACAGGAATGTGGTCCCACTTTTATCTCTTGCTGAATCTCCAGCCCCCCAGAGAAGTGTCTAGTAAAAGCACACAATCAATATTCAATGAATTAACAAAAATAAAGATGTGAATTCCCGGCACACACCATCAGGTAAGAGCTGCCTGTGCCAAGCAGTGAATTGGGCACGGCCTGGCCCTGCAGGGGAGAGAAACTTGCACACGATCACCCAGGATGTGCCACAGCTTTGCCAGCACGTGAAGTCGGGGCCGAGAGGTTAGCTGATCTCCGCTGAGCGAGGGAACAGCTCAGGGATCATCCACGCCTACAGCCCCAGGAGGACAGAACTCTGCCAAGAGGCCTAACATCCTGGAGTTATGACGACTCTCAGGCAAAAGCCAGGACAGCCTTTCAGGAGAGACAGCAAGCAGGGCAGTCCCGTCTCCCTCTTCTGGTCCAGCCTTCTAAAACCAGAGCCCGGCCCGCATCCCACTGCCCGACTATCGCTGACTTCCCGTCAAGTCCCAGCTGGGCCAGGACTCTAGGGCATCTGATTTGTTTCCAGCTGGCTTCTTTGACAAGGAAAAGGCGCCATCTTTACTTACTATTTTAAAAATGTTTTTATTGATTTTAGAGAAAGAGGAAGGGGGAGAGAGAGACACACAAACATGGATTGGTTGCCTCCTGTAGGAACCCTGACCCAGGATCAACACCCCCCTCCACCCCGACCCCCCACCCCCAAACTGGACATGTGCCCTGACCAGGAATCTAATTAGCGACCTTTGGGTGCACGGGAGGACACTCTAACCCACTGAGCCACACCGGCAAGGGCCAAAAGCGCCGTCTCTAAAGAAGGTAATAAACAATAACGTAAATGACTTCACATCAGTGCATCCGATGGCAGCTGCATTGCCACAGGGAGGCAGTGCCATGCTCCACGAAACTGTTGGCTGTGCCTGTGATTCTTTGAATGCAGAGCGGGCTGAGGGTTTGCGCTACCACAGCCTCGCACTGAAATGTGCTCTTTCCCAGAACAAAGAACCGCTCTGCAAACCGTAAACGGCTTACAACGACACGATACTTCTACGTCTAGGATGGATCCCCAGTAATGACCCAGCTACTCCATGAGGTGGATGACTCGCTCTGCCCACACCCACGCTAAGTGGTAGGGGAACCCGGAGGGGAGGTACCTAGGTCCAGACCCCAGAGAGAGGTGAGCAGAGCGGGGAACCCCAGGCTCCCGCCTGCCGCGCAGAGCCCTCCCCACAGGTGCACGGCGCGCAGCAAGATGCCAACTGAAACAATACAGATGGCAGCAGCAAGAGCCGAGGCACAATGAAATGCTGCTAAAACAATCTTAAGAGAAATGCAATTACAAGGGTCCAGCGGCACAGGGTACGGAGGAGGAAGGGGCACAGCAGTCAGAGCATTCTCCCAGGAGGGCGCGGCCCGCCCAGCACCAGCCGAGCATCACCCTAACGGCGGAGAGGACCCGGGCGCCCACACTCGCTCGCGCATGCGCACTCACCCACTCAGGCACAGCCACACCCTCGGTCCTGGGAGGCGGCAGCCCGCGCGGGGACTCACCTGTGGGCGCAGAGCGCGGGGCAGCACCGAGGAGCGGAGCAGGGTGGCCCCGCACCGCGCCCAGGCCCCGCGTCCAGCCCCGCTCCTGCGCTGGCAAGAGGACGCCGCCTGCAGCCCTGCGGATCGAGCCGCCGCCCACTACTTCCGGGGCGGCGCCCTGGCAACCGAAGACGCTACCACCGGCGCTACAACGGCTTCCGGGGTCAGATTTTCCCCGTGGGTCTCTGAGCCTCGGGCTGAGAGCTGGGGAAAAGCCAGCCGTTTAGCCTCCACCCCCACCACCACCCCGCTACTCCACCTACCCCCCCATCCCCCCATCCCGAGCCTTTTAACCTTCAGGGCCCAGAAATGAGGCTGAGAAAGGTGTGGGCGCGGGACCGAGCCTGACAGCGCGAGGCGGAGCGGCGTGACGGTTGTGGCACTGAGGCCAGTCCGCTCTTACCCCTCCGCTGCTCAGCTTCTGTATCCGCAAAATTGGGACAGCGTGGCGCCTACCTGGTAGACTTTGTTATAAGGGTACTATGACAAGTTGAATGCTGCACATAGTAATCCATAAATGGCATACTCAGCCATGACCCGGCAGCTCAATTGGTTAGAGCGTCCTCCCCATTCGTCGAGGTTGTGGGTTCGATCCCGGTCAAGGCACATATGAGAAGCAACCAATGAATGCAGAAATAAGTGCAACAACACACTGATGTTTCTCTCGCTTCTTCTCTCTCTAAAATCAATACATTTAAAAAATATATATTTCTTTATTGATTTCAGAGAGGAAGGGAGAGGGAGAGAGAGAAAGAAACATCAATGATGAGAGAGAATCATAGATCGACTGCCTCCTGCATGCCCCATACTGGGGATCGAGCCCGCAACATGGGCATGTGCTATTGGCCAGAATTGAACCTGGGACCCTTCAGTCCGCAGGCCAACGCTCTATCCACTGAGCCAAACTGGCTAGGGCTAAAATCAATAAATTTCTTAAAAATAAAATAAATGGCCCACTCAAAGGTCAGCTCATTTGTGGAGTGTTCCCTTGAGTGTGGGATAGGTCTAGTTCTTCAAACTATATATTTTAAAACTCTCTCTGTAAGGAAGAAGCAGCCTGGTTTAGTGAGAAGCAAAACTGAAGCCAGACCTGGGTTGAATCCTTATTGGGGCATTTAAGCTGAAGCCATGTGTTTTAGTCTGTTCCGGCTGCTATAACAACAAACACTAGAGGTGGGGTACCTTCTAAACACCACAAATTAATTTTTCACAATTCTGGCACCGGCAGATTGGTCTCTGGTGAGGGCCTGCTTCCTGGTCATAATGATTGGTTATCTTACTTTGTCCCCCCATGGCAGAAGGAGTGAGGGTGCTCCTTTGAGGTCTCTTTTATTAGGGCACTAATGCCATTTATGAGAGCTCCACCCTCGTGACCTATTCACCTTTCAAAGGCCCCACCTCCTGATACCACCACATTGGAGGGGACATAAACATACCACTCATTGTGCTATGAGAATAGTTCATGAAAGAGAGAGTTGACACTCAATCAAAAATATTGAAGACCCACAACATTCACGAAAGGCACAAAAATCAGCCAAGATGAAATGGACACCAAGGAAACTTCTAGATCAGCAGTGAGCAAACCACTGGCCACATCCAGCCTTACACCTGGTTTTTATCTTTTTTCTTATTGTCCCACTTGGTTTTTATAGCTCAATGGTCTATACCCATGACCCCAATGAAGTGAAATTTAATTTATCCCACCACCTCTTAAAAAAAAAAGTCCACTTGCTCATTAGACCTGTATTACTAAAAAGTTATACTCCATTATTATTATACTAGAGGCCCAGTGCACAAAAATTTGTGCACTCTGGGGCGGAGGGGGGGTCCCTCAGCCCGGCCTGTGCCCTCTCGCAGTCTGGTACCCCTCAGGAGATAATGACCTGCTGGCTTAGGCCTGCTTCCGGGTGGCAGAGGGCAGGACCAATCTAGGTGAAGTTCTGAGTGTTGCTTCCAGGGATTCCAGAAACCTCCCACGAGCCTCTCCAGGGCTATTTCATTCCTCATCACTTACCGTTAGCGCCATCTAGTGGAGCCGGCACTCATCTGGAGCTGCCGGGCCAAGTTCACACCCACCGCACAGCGGCCACTGTCCCTCCATGGCCCTCAGCCTCAGCGTTCTCCCCGTCAAAGACTATCTGTCCGTCTGTCTGTCTGTCTCTCTCCCTTCCTCTCTTTCTAAAATCAATCAATCAATCAATGTATTTTTAAAAGAATTTTAACTTAGCTGCAGCAGCACTGAAGCCATTGCGGGGCAGGTCTGAGCAGGGGGCTGTGCAGCTGGCCAGGTTGCAGCCCTCTGCAGCCGGCCCTGCTGCGTGCAGGACACGAAGGGCCCTAAATACCTGGCCAGAGCTCTGCCCACTCACCCTTCACAAGAGCCCTGCCCAGTGAGTGGTGTTATCCCACTTTTTAAAAATAGATTATTCATGTTTTTATTGATTTTAGAGACAGGATGGGAGAGGGATAGGAAGATGAAAGCATCAGTGAAAGAATCATCGATTGGCTGCCTCCTGTACACCCCCTACTTGGGATCGAGCCCACAACCCGGGCACGTGCCCTGTCTGGGAATCGAACTGGGGATCTCTTTGGTTCATGGATTGACACTCAACCACTGAGCAACACTGGCCTCGCTTTTATTGATTTTTAGAGAGAGAGAAACATAGATTTGTTGTTCCACTTATTTATGCATTTATTGGTTGATTTTGTTTTCGTGTTTTTCTTTTTCAATTATATGTATATAATTGATTTCAGAGAGGAAGAGAGATAGAAACATCAATGACAAGAAACATTGATTGGCTGCCTCCTGCACGCCCCCTACTGGGGGAGGGGGCATGGAGCCTGCAACCCAGGCATGTGCCCCTGGCCGGGATCCAGGAATCCAACCTGGGACCCTTTAGTCGGAAGGCGGACCCCTCTATCTACTGAGCCAAACCGGCCAGGCCAAGGCCTGTGTTTTGTTTTGTTTGGGTTTGACAGCAGCCATCCTAACGGGGTTGCTATCTCCACTTCTTAAATAAGCAAATAAGTCGCCTGAGGCCATGCGGCATTCATGTTATCAATTCAGCTGTGACCTCCTGAATGCCCTGCCCAGCTCAGCCGCCACCAAGGACTTTGATGGAGCCCCAGCCCATTGCTCCCTGAGGCTGTCAATCACCCGGGGGTGCCCCATGCTGGACAGAACCCAGCGCCCAGCCCACCCCGCCCACTCTGTGGCCCGGCCAGCAAGCCCTGCCCTGCGCTGTGCAGGGACTCTGTGCTCCACCCATAATTTGCCCCACCCTTATAGCCTGCATGCCAAGGCCTCTGATCTCAAACACAGTATCTCCACCGAAAGCCCCAATCTCCCCAGACTGGGGTCCAACTCAAAAGCATTGCATGACAAACAAAACAGGTATGCGGGCCAGACACAACCCAAGGGGCTGCCAGTGTGCAACCTCTGATCTTGCGGGGAAAATTCTCAGAAAAGATCTTGAACTGAAAGCATTTAGGGGTCTCCTAAGGGACTCTAAATATGGTAGGAGAACTGCTTTTCCAAAGGAGCAATCCAGGGTCCCTGTATCCCTTGTATCCTGACCCTTTACGAACCATGATTTCCCAACCCTTCTTCTCGGGGTTGATGCGACTGTAGAGATTTTTTTTTA
>NW_005871834.1:7306-10139 GCF_000147115.1 Myotis lucifugus | reverse complement strand
CAGGAGGAGTAGCACTGACTCAGGTTTCAGGTGTTGATGGAAAGCTAATGTCACAGGAAACACTGATATGACAAGCGGGTCTCCATTGATGAAATTGAGTTGTTTTCACAGCTAACTTTAGTAAATAAGGGCAGCAGACAAACTAAGCTGTCAGTTCAGTTCTAGCCTCTGTCCCCAGATAGCACATTTGGCTCTAGAATTCTAGGAAAAGCAGATGCTCCCTCTGCTCTGGATACAACGTCACTATTTACTGGCAGATTTGCAATTTATTTAGGCCGCTTCCAATCCCTTTAGACTCAAAGCTTTCAGAATAACCAAGGAAATAGGCGGACATGACTTGTCATGACCAAACTCATCAATAAACGGGAAGGCAAAACGCCTTCTACTTAGACAGAAGTTGCAAAGCAAATGTGTGAAGCTAGTGTAACTTTGCTTTTTCTTTATTACAACCATGATGAATGCTCCTTTGCTGCAGAAATTATAAAGAAGCGCAGAAAGAAATAAATAAAGTAATAAGCCGCGGTTTGCCGACCACTGCACTAATTTATTCTGCACACATACCGTGCCAGGCACTGTCCGGCGCAGGGATGCAGTGGTGAGAAGTCGGCCTGTGCCCTCATGGGGCCCAGGTACGGCCCTTGTGTGTAGGGCAGGCCCAAGGCCCCGTCCCACGGCCGCCCTTACTCAGTTACCAGGACCTTCTGGACTGTTCCTTTTGGCGGAAAAGGGACACCTCCTAGCGTCTTCAGTGACATTTCTGTCCCTGAAGGTGAGTATCACTTGATTCATTTTTCAGCCATGTGTACCTTATTACTTTCTTCAACACACGTGTCTGTGAATGCCCACCGTATGTCAGGCAGCAGTGAAAGGGGGAACAGGCAAAGATCCCCGCCCTTGTGGCGCTTATATGCCAGGTGGGGGAGACAGACAAAAACAAAATCAAGAAGTAAACTATTGCCCGGCCAGCGTGGCTCACTGGTTGAGTGTCAACCTATGAACCAGGAGGTCACGGGTTCAATTCAATCCCCGGTCGGGGCATATGCCCGGGTTGCAGGCTCGATCCCCAGTGTGGGGTGTGCAGGAGGCTGCCAATCGATGATTCTCTCTCATCATTGATGTTTCTCTCTAGCCCTCTCCCTTCCTCTCTGAAATCAATACAAATATATTTTATAAGTACCGCACGCTAACCGATTGCGCCACTGGAGCTCTACAAATATATTTTTTTTAAAAAAAGAAAAGAAGTAAACTATTGTGTGTGAGAGGTAATGAACCAGAGGAGGGCAGTACAGAGCTCAGGGGGCCAAGGGCTGCAGGGTTACATGGGATTGCCAGGGAAGGCCTCCCTGGAAAAGTGACATCTGGGCCAAGACTTAAGGAGATAAGACAAACGTGCAGGTACCAGTATCTAATGGAAGCGCCATCAGGGGAGAAAACAGCAGGTGCAGAGGCCCTGGACAGCCATGGAGCCGTATCTGAGGAGCAGCACGGAGGCCAGACTGCTGGGATGGAGTGAGCAATAGCAGTTACAGAAAGTGGGGCCAGAACGGTAAAATGAGGCTGGGTTAGGTAGGGCCTCGGCTTCTATGCTGTGTAAGATAGAGAACCCTGGCAGGATGTGAGCAATGGAGGAACCAATCAGAATTTTATTTTATTTTATTTTTGTTAATCCTCACCTGAGGATATTTTGTTGTTGTTAATCCTCACCTGAGGATATTTTTTTGTTAATTCTCACCTAGGGATATTTTTGTCCATTACTTTTCAGAGAGTGGAAGGGAGGGAGGGGGGAGGGGGGAGAGGAAGAGAGAGAGAGAGAGAGAGAGAGAGAATCGGGGAGCAAACCGGAAACCCAGGCATGTGTCCTTGGCCGGGAATTGAACCCGCAGGCCGACATTCTAACCACACCTGGCAGAGTTTTATTTTAACCATCACTCAGGCTGCTATGCTGAGTCTAGACCAGTGGTTCTCAACCTTCCTAATGCCGTGACCCTTTAATACAGTTCCTCATGTTGTGGTGACCCCCAATTTCATTGTTACAAATTGAACATAATTAAAGCATAGTGATTAATCACAAAAACAATATGTAATTATATATGTGTTTTCCGATGGTCTTAGGTGACCCCTGTGAAAGGGTCGTTCGACCCCCAAAGGGGTCGCGACCCACAGGTTGAGAACCGCTGGTCTAGACTGTAGAGGGGCAGGAGTAGAAGCAGGTAGACCAGCGAGGAGACTATTACAAGGACCCAGGTGAGAGAGGACACGGAAGTGGTCGGATTCCAGACGTAGTTTACAGATAATGCCAACAGGACTTGCTGAAGAATCAGGAATGGGGTGCATTGTTTCTATCACAAACCACAGCAAAGCCTAGTGCCTCTAAGCAACAGTGAATATTTGTTATCCTCACGGTTGAAGGGAGTCAGGAACTGAGGAGCAGTGTGGCTGGTGCTTGGCCCAGGGCCTCCATGAGGCTGCAGTCTGGGCATTGGTGGGGCTGGGCTCATCTGAAGGCTTGACTGGGGCGGGAAGACCCAATTCCCGGACGGAGCCCTCACATGGTGCCGGCTGTTCCTCCCCCAGGGTCTCCACGGGCAGCCGACTGTCCCCGGATGAGTGAGTCCAACCAGAGGCAGGAGCCAGGCCAGAGCCATCCTTCAGCACCCGGCTTGGGAAACGCCGGCGCCTCCCTCTGCCACGTTATATTCATGAGAAGTGAGCGCCTGCACCTGGGCCCCTTGCCACACAGCTCTGCCCCGGCCCGTGGAGGGGTAGTCGGCCTACGCCTGACTCGCAACAACTCCCAGCAGAGCTCGCCTCGTCTGGGTCTCAGAACCCAGCG
>NW_005871834.1:0-5584 GCF_000147115.1 Myotis lucifugus | reverse complement strand
TCATTGCATGTTAAGCAATTTTTCCATGAAATGAAAATTTTGGTTAATACTTCTTGAGCCAATTTTAATTAATCTGAAAACTTGACTGCTATTTTACTGTCAAATTTAATACTCTAACAACAATCTTAGTTTACACTGTAAATATTAATGGAAAGGATTATTTTGCATCCTTGAGAAGGCCCTGAGCACTCCTGGTGTTAGGCTGGATTTAGATATAGGGTAGCTGTTGTCAGCCAAGTCTCTGTTGTCTGGGTACTGATCTCAGCTGGGCCAAGTCTCTTTCTGTTACCTGGGTCCCGATCTGGGCTGGGCATGGGAAGCAAGAAGCAGCCATGGGAGCAGGAGACCTCCCTCAGAAGGGGCGAGTGTTCAAGCCCCTGCAGAGTTGGGGGGGGTGAGGATCTGTGCCCCACCTCTGTTGACCCCCAAGTTCTCTTCTGCTGGCCCCTCTGCGACTGTGCCTGTCTTAGGTTGTTCCTCCCTGAGGAATCTTACCCGTCTTTGACTAACCAGCCATCCTCCGGGGCCAAGCAGGGTGATGTGAGGTTCAGTTCTGTCTCCTTGGTAGCCTATGCCGCTGTGGCCTCCACGCCCAGCAATTGCCTTGGGATCCCCTCGCCTGCTGGCGGGGCCCCGGCATTGCACATATCTTGGGGAACCCAGGTTTTTCTCCAGGGAGGGCCCAGCTCATGCCATTGGGCGAGAGACAGATCCACGGCACCAGTCACCATGAGGCTTCAACCTCAGCATGAACGGAGAGCTCAGGCAACAGCTGTGGGCAATTGGTTTGTAAGAAGAGGGATCCTCTTGGCAAAAAGGGCAAGAGAGGTCAATATAGAATGCTCAAGTGCCTTCTCAGGGAGGCCTTCCACACAGTGGAAGGGATTAAATCCTTTAATGTCCTTATTAAATTTCTGCCAAACATTCAAAGGATTAGTTTGTAAATTTGTTTGGGATAAATGTACAATATGCTGTTGTAGAACAATATCATGTAAGGATATTCTTTGCTCTAGGCCATGGCAATTCAATTTTAAACTGGCTGTCAATTTCTTTTTGTATAGACAAGCTCTTAGTTACATTTTCCTTGACCTGTTGTACAAAATGAGAGGTCTGAACAGTCTGTACCATAGATGAAACAGCAATGCCCACAGAAGTAAGTAACGTTACGAGGGCAAAGATTCCTGCAATTAACATTCCAAGAAATCTTTTTTGTCTTTTTAAGATTTGTTTACTAGATCATGCAACAGTTCGTAGGTTTGATGAGATTCCCATGGTTCAGTTAAGTTAGTGGGAACCCAAGCAAAAGCTGGTTGTTGTAAAATCATGAGGGAGTTCTTTTGAACAGTAGAATTGGTACAATGGGATAATGTACAATCTGTGCATGACACCTCATACAGATGGCTTGCAACATTAAGATGCATCTGAATGGGGCCTGATAGGAGCACGGACGGATCAAACTCACAGGCAGTAGCAAACACTGTCTTATTGAGAGTTCCTCGTAAAGCAAAAATGGAACTATTTGAGCTATAATTGAAACTATATCATTTTATAGGTGCAAGTGCAGTAGCTAATTTCCACTGCGTACTTTGTAGAGGCCAGTTGTCATGTTGTAATTGAGGCCCAACAAAGTCTCCTTCATGAGATGGAGTGATTTTCTTCAACATATAGATAGGATGCATGCCCTTTCCATTTAAGGGTGCAGTTGTTACTATACAGAGAACCATAAGGGCTCCAGTCTATAAAGAAAAAAGTTATTAAGTTTGCTGGTGGTAGGATAATTACTGTAACAGTCTTGACAAGTAACTTCTTCCTCAGTGGGACTCCATACATAAGACCATGTATGTAAAGGCTTAGGGGAGGGGGGGGGTGCCTTAGCACACTTATATTTTCTGCACCTTTCCCCGGAGCAAGTAGAGATAATACATGTTCTTGAGCTATTTCTTCCCTGTTCTTTGGGGTACAGGCTGGCCAAAAACCTCTCTTTAATTTTACACACAAGGGAGCAGTGGCTTGATTTAGAATATTACAAAAGGGAAGCTGGGTGGCAACAGCTGTGTAATAATACCTTGTCCATATGCTTCCTTGCCCCAGCTGTGGTCCTCCTGGAAGGATCGGCCCACATATGGGTTCTTACCCATGAAGGGTCAGTAGTGTAAGTCTGAAATACTTCCACATTTGCCCTAGGTAATATTACCGTACAGATGATTACTGCTAGTATGGCAAGAAAGACGTTCTCTGTACAGTCTTCTTTACCATGCCCCAGGTGGTCTCCAGGCTGTTTGTTGTCTGGATCATCCTCCTCCTGCTGGGTTAGACTTGGAGAACTTCAATTTAAAAAGAAATCTTTTTCTTTTACACTAAGTAACCTACAGGGTTACTTCCTGGATGTTGACTGATAGTGCCGCATGGCCATGTGTTTCAAGTCAAAGTCATTACACATTTATGGTGACTGTACTTTCAGATTTGGTATTTTAACAGCAAATCATTAGATTATCCTATAAATATTAGTGGAAGATATTTCAAAATTTTAAAATTTCTCCTTTTTATTAAATTTAAGGTAACATTTTTAAAAAGCATTCCCTTTTGGCTTATTTGCATATACAGAGGAATCATGGGAAGCCTTCAGTAACTTTTTTAGAAGAATTTTACTTTACTAGGATTCAATTGCTTACAAAGATACTGGCTTCTTATAGTAGGTATGTTTATTAATAAAGTTAGTAAATTTAGTAAAGTTTTATGTCTGATTCACGAGGTGCAAACGCTGCCCCACCTCCAGCCTAATTTAAAATGCAGCGGCGAGGAGCTTTTGTTATTTTAAATTACACCTTAAAATTCTACTGCTGTATTTTAAGAAATATCAAACAAAATAACTTGTTTTTCCCTTTCTTAGAGGCAAAAACTTAAAATATATTTATTAATTTATATTGATAAAGCTTTCCATGTGATTTCAAGTATATTAAATTGGCTTTATTAAAAAATCCTTTAAGAAGAGAGAATAAACTTTTGAAAACATTTCAGGGCCCATGAAATGTCCCAAAGTCATTCCTTGGTTACAGTTTTGAAATCCAACTTGAAAGACCATCAAATATATATGTGTATATATGATTTAAAGATTATATACCTTTTATAATTATTAAGAGATATCAATTAAATTAAAACTGATCTTTGCATATAAAAATTTCGGTTGGGATTACAAAATTTATCCTCTTTTTTAATCAGATCAATGAGTAACATATTGTGAATTCTAATTATTTCAGCGAAAACAAAAATTATTTTTTCAAAGATAAATCTCTATACTTTAGGCATTTAGCTACCTCAATTACACAATTCTTCCGAATTCAATCCGAACCTTAAACTTTTAGCTGGCAAGTC
Source organism: Myotis lucifugus (assembly GCF_000147115.1). NCBI lineage: Eukaryota > Metazoa > Chordata > Mammalia > Chiroptera > Vespertilionidae > Myotis > Myotis lucifugus. The sequence goes on along the minus strand of NW_005871834.1, from coordinate 2,212 downwards.
AAATATTTAGCATTTCTCAATCAGTAACATTTTAAAGAATAAACTTCAAAAATACAAAACATAATCAATAGATTTAATTCTGTCCTCTAGATTTAGTACGAGGCACACTCAGATCAATATTTCATCATTATTTCACTTCAAAATACCTAGGTATAAGTTTTTAGATTCAAACCCAATTATTATTTTAAGGCAGTTGCTTTGGCAAATTCTCTGTAACAGACAATTTTACTGAATTTCTTTGAGGCTTTTAAGATTAACTTTGGAACAGGCTTTATTAACATTTCAAAAATCACTCTTTATTATGGAAATATACCAATCTTATTGCTAGAACCAGCCTGCATTTTTTCCCTGGGTCAAATACACCATTTTTCTTAGGAAATAATCAGTCTTGGGTTTTATTCTGTACATTTGTAAAGAGAATTCAGCTCAAAACTCTATCTAAATGTCCAAAATCGGATGATGCGCGCTTTAGTTCCAAGCCAGTTTTTCTCTTTACACGTGCACAGAAATCCCAGACGCATTTTTAAATTTTGTAAAACTTTTCAATTAGAATAGTTGGGGAGGGGGCGTCCATATTGGATCGCCATGTGCTCCCTTCTTCTCTTCCCCCACATCCTGCTTTGGGGGAAGTTTCAGCAAATGACTCAGATGGCATATTTTTCCCAAAGTCATGCTTAATAGAAAAAGACATTTTAAATTTTTTCCTATTTCGCTTTCTAAAGTCATGGCTAGCACCCAAGGTTATCTTAGCCAAAGTTTGGTTGTCATAAGATGTTCTCCGGTAATTTTTTAACAAAACTAATCTTTTTACGGGCGAGCCGAAAACTCTGCCCTCTCCTGCCACCTTTGAATCTCTCCACACCAGAGGCGGACTCTGCAGCAGGGTTTCATTTCTTATTACAGATTTGAAATTCCAAATATAAATTAAGATTTTAATTTGAACAAGAAACCACACTGAGGTGACCATGGCACTATTTTTTTTTTCAAGTTCTGATTAACTTTTTGGCAAACTTTTAAGATCTAATGTACCTTTTTCAAGAAAACAAGGGTTATGTTCTATGATAACATGCAAAAACTGTAAGAGATTACCTTCTGAAACTTTAACTCCTTAAGCATGCAAATCAATAGTCTATAATAAAGTTTCTTACTTTTTTAAAAGCCTAATCTACTTTTTTAAAGCCAAATCCTGCCCCGTTAGCCTGGTTAAGAAAACGTTCCCAGCCTACTTACAGATCCGGAGAGCTAACTTTGATGTGTTAAAACTAAGTAAAATGCATTTACTCAATCCAAAGCAGGCATTAAAAAGAAAAACCCCAAATGCTCTCCTGTATCCATTTTAAGAGTAGGATTGGTGCTTTCCACTATTACCTGAGTCCTGATCTATCACCCCAGGGAGAGCTTGCCAATCCTGCACTTTCCCGGGGTGGAAAGGCTGCATTGGGGTTAAGGATAAGGCTCCTTGGGCCTACCTTCTCCCATGCCTTTACGTTTACCTTTCCGGCACCTTTCCTTCCTCAGAAAAGCATGGACATGTTAAAAGATCAATACAGAGTCTTTTTTCTTCTAGACTCAGTATGGCACATCTTCTCATTCTAAAGATCAATACAGAGTCTTCTTTCTTCTAGACTCAGTATGGCACATCTTCTCAATCTAAGTTCTGTACTATCCACCCACTTAGCCTACTTATTCCCTATAGGGGGGTCTGCAGCACCCTACGGTGGAGTCCTATCCGTCCCGAGTGCCGGGGGGCTTACCTAGGGGAATCCTGTTCAAGGCGCCAAATGCTGGGGTCCAGCCCCAGGGGGTCCAGTGGGTCCCAAAGGTGTGGACGGAGTCAGCGAAGAATGTTTTACACGGAGACAGCGTTCAGAACTCTCTAGCTTTCCTTAGTCTCCGTGGATCTTCCCTGTGCCTGGCTGAGGCCACAGAGAAAGATCCTGAGACAAGCTGAGCCTTTATTTTATAGTGAGAGGTAAACAAGGTAGTGGTTTCCATAGTTACACAGTTCCATAGTTACACAGTTCTTGTGAGTTTCACTTGTTTACACTGTTCTTGTGAGTTTCACTTGTTTTTGTTCTTGTTGCACTTCCCTCAGCCCATTAGCTTCCCGAGTAAGATCTAGGGAGCGTCATAAGGTCAAGCCTAATTATGCTTAAGAGGACTGTGCCCTCTAAGCTGGGACTTGTTTGTGACTTTGCCCACAGGTCAGTCC
>NW_005871833.1:245254-251487 GCF_000147115.1 Myotis lucifugus | reverse complement strand
GCACCAGGGAGATTCGCTTTCTCTCTGCCAGGTCAGGACACAGGAAGAAAGACCAGTGTCTACAGCCAGGAAGCATTCCACCATGCTGGCTCCCTGATCTAGGACTCAGCCTCCTGAACCCTGAGGAATGAGTTTCTTTTGGTTGAAGCCACCCAGTCTGTGGTATTTTTTTATGGCACCTTGAACGGACTAACACATGGGGAAAACCCTGGATTTCTGTACCAGGCTCCTCCTGGGAACTGTTCACCATAATGGCTTTGTCTCCTCCTACCTTGTGCAGCATATCTAAGGCAGAATCAGAGTTCTTTCTTGTAAATTGGTCATATACAGTTGGATGCTTCTCTGTGCATTTTCCCTCTGCAAAAGCTGTTGTTTTTTTAAAAAAAAAGTTTTATTGATTTCACAGAGAGGAAGGGAGAGGGAGAGAGCGAAACATCGACAAGAGAGAAACATGTGCCCTGGCTGCTTTGGCTCAGTGGATAGAGCGTCGGCCTGCGAACTGAAAGGTCCCAGGTTTGATTCCTATCAAGAGCACGTGCCCGGGTTGGGGCTCGATCCCCAGGGGGAGGGGGGGCTTGCGGGAGGCAGCCAATCCATGATTTTCTCTCATCCTGGATGTTTCTATCTCTCCCTCTTCCTCTCTGAAATCAATAAAAATATATTTTTTAAAAAGAGAGAGAGAGAGAGAAACATCTGTCAGCTCCCTCCTGCACACCCCCTACTGGGGATTGAGCCTAAAAGCCAGCCATGTGCCCTGACCTGGAAGTGAAACAGTGAATTCCTGGAGCATGGGACAATGCTCAACCAACTGAGCCAGGCCGGCCAGGCTGCAAAAGCTGTTTTTGAAAACACCCACATATTGTTACCTTTGTGGAGTGTGTGAGCAGATGGGGTAGGTCACTGTAACTTGGGTCACGACTGACCGAAAACTACATTTGTGAAGGATGGTTTTTAAAAATTTAAACTTGTCACATCAGTTCTGTAAAATAAGCAAATATCTCCAAGATCACCCTCGCCAGGTGGCTCGGTTGGAGCGTCATCCCATATACCAGCGGTTCTCAACCTGTCGGTGGCAACCCCTTTGGGGGTCGAATGACCCTTTCACAGGGGTCACCTAAGACCATCGGAAAACACATATATAATTACATATTGTTTTTGTGATGAATCACTATGCTTTAATTATGTTCAATTTGTAACAATGAAATTGGGGGTCACCACAACATGAGGAACTGTATTAAAGGGCCGCGGCACTAGGAAGGTTCAGAACCACTGACATATACCAAAAAGGTGCGAGTTCGATTCCCAATCAGAGCACACACATAGCTAGGTTTCGGGTTCAATCCCCAGTCAGGGCAGTTACGGGAGGCAAATGATGGATGTTTCTCACATTGATGTTTTTCTCTGTCCCTTCCTCTCTCTCAAATCAACAAACATACCCTTGGATGAAGATTAAAAAATCTCGCAAGGTCAATTTTTATTATCTTTATTATTCCATTTTTATGCTAACTCGGGTGTTTATTGTTCATTTTCTAAAGTGTTAGTGTGGAAATTGAAGTCGCTGATGTGAGAGTTTTATATCTTAGCAATTAGTGCTATATTTCCTTTTAAGTACAGTGTTAAACCTTTTGATATTCTGTGGTTTTTCATTCAAATACTTTCTGTTTTCCCTTTCTGGTATCTCTTGATTGATGGGTTGCTAAAAATTGGGCTATTTAGGTCCAAATATTTGGGGATTTTCCAGTTATCCTTGTTATTGATTGCTAATTTCATCTGTTCTGGTCACTAAAACATTTTGTACGACTTGAACCTTTTTAAATTTGAGACGTTTTAAAGCCTACCATATGGTCTGCCTTGGTCAGTGTGCTTTGTGCATTTGAAGAGAATGTATATTCTGTCCTTGGGTGGAATAGTTTCAAAGTGCCCATTAAGTCAAGTTCGCATGTAGTGTTGTCTAGGTTTTCAGTATCCTTGCTGATTTTCTGTCTCCTTGTTCTGTTGAGAGATGCATGTCAAAGTCTCGTCATTGTGGATTTGTCTATTTCTCCTTAGAACGCTGTCAGTCCTTTCTGCAACTTCAGGTGATTTCCACGCGCACACGTCCTGTTCAGAATTCTAGCTAAAAACTAGAGTTCTTACTCGGGTAAAGATGCTGCAGGTGTCGGGTTTGTTTTTCCTCTAAGAGCACTGAGGCACTTTATCCTGTGAACTCCAACCACCTCAGCCTTTTTCGTCTCCCAGCTCCATCGCCTCCACTCAGAGACCACACACAGCCTTGGAAATAACGCATGTGGTTCCCTGGGGGAATCATAGTCCGGTACTCCCCTCACTCATTTCCCATGGGCCTGTTTTGTTGCCCAGTGACCAGTCTCTTCAACACCAAGGTTTTATAGATTTTGTTAGTATTTCAGGTGGGAAGGTAAACTATTCCCTCCAATTCCATCTTCACCGGAAGTGCAGATCTCATAGAACATTTAGCGAGGGCAGGGACCACTGTGGGTCTAGGGTTTATATTTTTTTTTAAAAAAAGTGTTGCGATTAACATTCTTCTACATACGCTTTTGTAAGGTTTTACCAGTATTTTTGGAGGATAAATGGGTAGATCACAAGATAGACATATTTTAACAGATATTGCCAACTTGCCTTTGCTCTTCAAACTAGGATCTAGAATGAAGGCTTCTTAGAGGAATTTTAAGCACCTTCATCCCACCATGTTGGGTTATATTAGTCTAGTTTTTTATAGTTCCTTCTGCCTCCGTTTTCTCCATTGTGCTGTTCTTATCAGAGGGTAGAGTGTGCCAAAGATCCTGGCATGTTCTTTTAGTGTGGCCCTAACTGCTGTTTCTGTATTCTCCTTTTCAAGTGTGATATGAGGTGGTATCACTCCTATTTCAATGATGCTGGCATGTTTATATTTATTTAATTTGGCTTTCCCCGCCCCCTCCTTTTTTTTAGTAGAGGAAATTGGGTAAGACGGACTCTACTAGTAATCCATAGAGCCTCTGCAAGGCTAGAATTTTAATTTTGGAATGAGTAGAGTTCTACCTGGTCTATTTTTCGTGACCCTCTCTTTTCTCCTTGTTTGGTGCCTTTGCTGTCGTTGGGAGATAAACTGTGTGCTGTTTGTTAAATGCAAAAGAAAGTCTTGGTTTGGCCCAGGAAAATTCTGGTATCGACAAGTTGCCATTCACAAAGGTCTGTAATTCATTTTTCTTCACTCAGCACATAGAGCATCTCCTTTCATTTGCTTTTGCAGTGTAAATAGTTCACTGGTTTAACTTGTATTTCTTCTGATCCTACTGAGATTCAGTACTTACCACATGTTCATCAGTCACCTGTTGCCTCTTCATACCCTTTGCCCATGGAGGGAGGAAGTGCCATTTTCTAAGTGATTGTAGGAGCACTTGTGTGTTAAGAATATGAATTTCATGGGTTAATGATTCCCTCTAATTCTGTTTAAACCTTTTGTTTATACTGTCTTTGACTCTATACCTAATAAAGTTCTTACACAATCAAACCTAGAATCTTTGTGTGTGTGGCTTCTGGATCTCATGTCACTTAGGAAGATTGTTCTCACTCTATAAAGTATGTTCCCATGTCCTTTAATCACTGTTTCGCGTTTGGATAAAAAAAAAGAGGGGATCGTTTTGTGCAGAGCAGAGTCAGTTTGACCAAAACTGTTAAGCCACTGGCATGAAGTACCACCTTTATTATGTAGATCTTTATATGTATATCTGTTTGAATGTATATGTGTATGTTCACAGAGACAATCTTTCAAGCCTTAAGAAATTCTTATTAGGATTTCGTTAGGTACAAGGAATCTGTGGGTGAATATGGGCCTACTAACATCAGTGTAACACTGAGTCTTCCCCTGCAGAAGGACAAACGTCTACTCAAGTCTTTCACCCTCTATTAACTTCCATCATTTTCTTTGTACCTGTATTCATGTGAGCTGGTTAATGCAATGACTGTATTCTCAAAGAGAACTTAATATGAAATATAAAACAAGTCAGATATATGGGAACAGGGAGTAGTTTGAACTGTGGTGAACTGGAAACACATTCCCACCTAAAGGTATTCAGATTCCTTTTTAATTTAATGCATACCATCCTTGGCTGAGTAGCTCAGTTGGTTAGAGTATAGTCCCGATACACCAAGGTTATGGGTTCTACCCCTGGTCAGGGCACATACAATAATCAACTAATGAATGCATAAATAAGTGGGACAACAAATCAATGTTTCTCTTTTTAAAAAATCTATAAATTAAGCCCTAACCGTTTTGGCTCAATGGATAGAGCGTCGGCCTGGGGACTGAAGGGTCCCAGGTTCGATTCCAGTCAAGGGCATGTACCCGGGTTGTGGGCACATCCGCAGTAGGGGGCGTGCAAGAGGCAGCTGAATTGATGTTTCTCTCATCAATGTTTCTATCTCTCTCCCTCTCCCTTCCTCTCTGTAAAAAATCAACAAAATATATTCTTTTTAAAAAATCTATAAATTAAAAAACTTGATGCATGCCAAATCAAACAGGTCTGTAGGCGGCCAGTTTATGAGTATTGATCTATATAGTTTTGATTTCTTTCCACCTCTAGTTTTAGAATTACAGCTTAGAAGCTCAACTTTTTCTATTTTAAATGGCATAGGTATAAAACAATGCATCCCCCTGAAATTAGGAGGTGTCAAACTTACCTTTTATTTTTCAAGTTTTCTTTTAACTATCTTTTTGCCTTTGTTTAAATGGAAATGAAGACTGCATCTAAGTAAGTAAATTCTACTTACCACAAGTTGGTTTTTAAAATCTGACTGCTTAGAATTAATATGTAATGAAGTTAATTTTTCTTACCAACAGTCATATTCCTAGATAGTCATGCTGAAATAGCAGCCACCATCTTACTCTCTATTATCACGTACTTGAACATCAATCCTACTGTATTAGATACCCAGGTCACCCACCCACCTTTAGAACAATGACCACTGTTCCTAATCAATAATCTCTACAACCTGAGACGAGCTGCTGCTTTTGCTCTTTCTCAGCTAATCATTGTTAAGATGGTCATGTTTTCTTTGAATACCACAGTATCTTTTTATTTTACAGTTTATTGAGAGACTACTTTATGCTAGGCTAACTGCCAGGCCATTTACATGCATTTAATGTTTGCATTAACATTTTTGTTGTTAATTCTCACCCAAGGATATTTTTCCCATTGAGTTTTAGAGAGAGTAAAAGGAGAGAGAAACATCAATGTGAGAGGGACATTGATTGGTTGCCTCCCGCACACGCTCCGACGGAGGCTGGGGATCAAGCCTGCAACTGAGATATGTGCCCTTGACCAGAATTGAACCCACAACCTTTCACTCTGCAGGCCAATGCTCTAACCACTGAGCAAACCGGCCTAGGATCCATTAACTTTCGAGGTAGTACCATTATTATTTCTATAATATAAAACTGAAGCCCTAACCGGTTTGGCTCAGTGGGTAGAGCGTCGGCCTGCGGACTGAAAGGTCCCAGGTTCAATTCCAGTCAAGGGCATGTACCTTGGTTGCAGGCACATCCCCAGTGGGAGGTGTGCAGGAGGCAACTGATCGATGTTTCTCTCTCATCGATGTTTCTGACTCTCTATTCCTCTCCCTTCCTCTCTGTAAAAAATCAATGAAATATATTTAAAAAAACAAACAAACACTAAAGATAACAAATGACAAAATGTCTCTCCAAAATTAGAGGGCTAAAGAAGGGAAGAGCAAGGATTAGAACCAAGATCTATTTAATGCGGGCATGAGTTCTTAATTCTGGATAAGTCTTCAGAGAATGAGATGGATATTGACATGAGATGGGGCTTTGTAAGGTAGACTGGAACGAGGTATTGAGGGAAGTTATTTTAGGCTATTTTGAGGACACTGTGCTTTAACCTAAGAACTATAGTATGCCAGGAGGGGTTTTAATGAGAGGAGTGATATGATCAAACTATTTTTAATAGGTTTGTCCGCAGTGTGACAACTGACAAAGTAAGTGGTCAACACAGGAATCCAGTTAGGAAGTTATTTCCATAGACCATGTCAAGTAGATGATTGTGCACTGGATGAAGATGATGGGGTGGAAATGATTAAAGGAGTGAGATTCAAGGCAGATTTAGGAGATAAAACCTATAGCTTTTGGCAAATGGCTGGACATGGAGGGTGAGGAAGAGGAGAGACTCAAGAAAGACTCCATAGCGTGAATTCTCTTGTGATGAGCCAAGTGT